>NW_027098786.1:0-277574 GCF_037042795.1 Molothrus aeneus
GGGAGAATCGGCGAGCGGCAGCTTCCCAAAGGCGAAGATGCAAGCTGCAGCACACAGGCACAGTGTGGGCAGCCTTCAGACTTAGAGAAAACAGTACTTTACCACTCTCCTGCCTTTTCCATGGTTATTCTATTGGAAAAGAACGAGTTTTGGACAACTAACTTCATTCTTGCCAAACTCTTTGCAGACCCCCGTGCAAGCTTTAGAACAAGATTTTGCATGTTTTCTTTCCTGGCAGAGTTTCTCCTTGCAAGATATGGTGGAAAAGCTTTTTGCTGAGTGTAGAGCGGCAAGACACGCAGAAGACGCAGATACGCAGCTCTCCGAAGCTAAGTGCCGGTCCCGGGCTTCTTTCGGCACAAACAGCTCTCAGGAGCTCCCCTGCGCTCGCCACAATGCTCTGTGTGCGAAGAAGCCGCTTCTTCGCCTGCGGGAGAATCGGCGAGCGGCAGCTTCCCAAAGGCGAAGATGCAAGCTGCAGCACGCAGGCACAGTGTGGCAGCCTTCAGACTTAGAGAAAACAGTACTTTACCACTCTCCTGCCTTTTCCATGGTTATTCTATTGGAAAAGAAACGAGGTTTTGGACAACTACCTTTCATTCTTGCCAAACTCTTTGCAGACCCCCGTGCAAGCTTTAGAACAAGATTTTGGATGTTTTCTTTCCTGGCAGAGTTTCTCCTTGCAAGATATGGTGGAAAAGCTTTTTGCTGAGTGTAGAGCGGCAAGACACGCAGAAGACGCAGATACGCAGCTCTCCGAAGCTAAGTGCCGGTCCCGGGCTTCTTTCGGCACAAACCGCTCTCAGGAGCTCCCTGCGCTCGCCACAATGCTCTGTGTGCGAAGAAGCCGCTTCTTCGCCTCCGGGAGAATCGGCGAGCGGCAGCTTCCCAAAGGCGAAGATGCAAGCTGCAGCACACCGGCACAGTGTGGGCAGCCTTCAGACTTAGAGAAAACAGTACTTTACCACTCTCCTGCCTTTTCCATGGTTATTCTATTGGAAAAGAACGAGTTTTGGACAACTAACCTTTCATTCTTGCCAACTCTTTGCAGACCCCCGTGCAAGCTTTAGAACAAGATTTTGGATGTTTTCTTTCCTGGCAGAGTTTCTCCTTGCAAGATATGCTGGAAAAGCTTTTTGGCTGAGTGTAGAGCGGCAAGACACGCAGAAGACGCAGATACGCAGCTCTCCGAAGCTAAGTGCCGGTCCCGGGCTTCTTTCGGCACAAACCGCTCTCAGGAGCTCCCTGCGCTCGCCACAATGCTCTGTGTGCGAAGAAGACGCTTCTTCGCCTCCGGGAGAATCGGCGAGCGGCAGCTTCCCAAAGGCGAAGATGCAAGCTGCAGCACGCAGGCACAGCGTGGGCAGCCTTCAGACTTAGAGAAAACAGTACTTTACCACTCTCCTGCCTTTTCCATGGTTATTCTATTGGAAAAGAACGAGTTTTGGACAACTACCTTTCATTCTTGCCAAACTCTTTGCAGACCCCCGTGCAAGCTTTAGAACAAGATTTTGGATGTTTTCTTTCCTGGCAGAGTTTCTCCTTGCAAGATATGCTGGAAAAGCTTTTGCTGAGTGTAGAGCGGCAAGACACGCAGAAGACGCAGATACGCAGCTCTCCGAAGCTAAGTGCCGGTCCCGGGCTTCTTTCGGCACAAACCGCTCTCAGGAGCTCCCTGCGCTCGCCACAATGCTCTGTGTGCGAAGAAGCCGCTTCTTCGCCTCCGGGAGAATCGGCGAGCGGCAGCTTCCCAAAGGCGAAGATGCAAGCTGCAGCACACAGGCACAGTGTGGGCAGCCTTCAGACTTAGAGAAAACAGTACTTTACCACTCTCCTGCCTTTTTCCATGGTTATTCTATTGGAAAAGAACGAGTTTTGGACAACTACCTTTCATTCTTGCCAAACTCTTTGCAGACCCCCGTGCAAGCTTTAGAACAAGATTTTGGATGTTTTCTTTCCTGGCAGAGTTTCTCCTTGCAAGATATGGTGGAAAAGCTTTTGGCTGAGTGTAGAGCGGCAAGACACGCAGAAGACGCAGATACGCAGCTCTCCGAAGCTAAGTGCCGGTCCCGGGCTTCTTTCGGCACAAACAGCTCTCAGGAGCTCCCTGCGCTCGCCACAATGCTCTGTGTGCGAAGAAGCCGCTTCTTCGCCTGCGGGAGAATCGGCGAGCGGCAGCTTCCCAAAGGCGAAGATGCAAGCTGCAGCACGCAGGCACAGTGTGGGCAGCCTTCAGACTTAGAGAAAACAGTACTTTACCACTCTCCTGCCTTTTCCATGGTTATTCTATTGGAAAAGAACGAGTTTTGGACAACTACCTTTCATTCTTGCCAAACTCTTTGCAGACCCCCGTGCAAGCTTTAGAACAAGATTTTGGATGTTTTCTTTCCTGGCAGAGTTTCTCCTTGCAAGATATGGTGGAAAAGCTTTTGGCTGAGTGTAGAGCGGCAAGACACGCAGAAGACGCAGATACGCAGCTCTCCGAAGCTAAGTGCCGGTCCCGGGCTTCTTTCGGCACAAACCGCTCTCAGGAGCTCCCTGCGCTCGCCACAATGCTCTGTGTGCGAAGAAGCCGCTTCTTCGCCTCCGGGAGAATCGGCGAGCGGCAGCTTCCCAAAGGCGAAGATGCAAGCTGCAGCACACAGGCACAGTGTGGGCAGCCTTCAGACTTAGAGAAAACAGTACTTTACCACTCTCCTGCCTTTTCCATGGTTATTCTATTGGAAAAGAACGAGTTTTGGACAACTACCTTTCATTCTTGCCAAACTCTTTGCAGACCCCCGTGCAAGCTTTAGAACAAGATTTTGGATGTTTTCTTTTCCTGGCAGAGTTTCTCCTTGCAAGATATGGTGGAAAAGCTTTTGGCTGAGTGTAGAGCGGCAAGACACGCAGAAGACGCAGATACGCAGCTCTCCGAAGCTAAGTGCCGGTCCCGGGCTTCTTTCGGCACAAACCGCTCTCAGGAGCTCCCTGCGCTCGCCACAATGCTCTGTGTGCGAAGAAGACGCTTCTTCGCCTCCGGGAGAATCGGCGAGCGGCAGCTTCCCAAAGGCGAAGATGCAAGCTGCAGCACGCAGGCACAGCGTGGGCAGCCTTCAGACTTAGAGAAAACAGTACTTTACCACTCTCCTGCCTTTTCCATGGTTATTCTATTGGAAAAGAACGAGTTTTGGACAACTACCTTTCATTCTTGCCAAACTCTTTGCAGACCCCCGTGCAAGCTTTAGAACAAGATTTTGGATGTTTTCTTTCCTGGCAGAGTTTCTCCTTGCAAGATATGGTGGAAAAGCTTTTTGCTGAGTGTAGAGCGGCAAGACACGCAGAAGACGCAGATACGCAGCTCTCCGAAGCTAAGTGCCGGTCCCGGGCTTCTTTCGGCACAAACCGCTCTCAGGAGCTCCCTGCGCTCGCCACAATGCTCTGTGTGCGAAGAAGACGCTTCTTCGCCTCCGGGAGAATCGGCGAGCGGCAGCTTCCCAAAGGCGAAGATGCAAGCTGCAGCACACAGGCACAGCGTGGGCAGCCTTCAGACTTAGAGAAAACAGTACTTTACCACTCTCCTGCCTTTTCCATGGTTATTCTATTGGAAAAGAACGAGTTTTGACAACTACCTTTCATTCTTGCCAAACTCTTTGCAGACCCCCGTGCAAGCTTTAGAACAAGATTTTGGATGTTTTCTTTCCTGGCAGAGTTTCTCCTTGCAAGATATGGTGGAAAAGCTTTTTGCTGAGTGTAGAGCGGCAAGACACGCAGAAGACGCAGATACGCAGCTCTCCGAAGCTAAGTGCCGGTCCCGGGCTTCTTTCGGCACAAACCGCTCTCAGGAGCTCCCTGCGCTCGCCACAATGCTCTGTGTGCGAAGAAGCCGCTTCTTCGCCTCCGGGAGAATCGGCGAGCGGCAGCTTCCCAAAGGCGAAGATGCAAGCTGCAGCACGCAGGCACAGTGTGGGCAGCATTCAGACTTAGAGAAAACAGTACTTTACCACTCTCCTGCCTTTTCCATGGTTATTCTATTGGAAAAGAACGAGTTTTGGACAACTACCTTTCATTCTTGCCAAACTCTTTGCAGACCCCCGTGCAAGCTTTAGAACAAGATTTTGGATGTTTTTCTTTCCTGGCAGAGTTTCTCCTTGCAAGATATGGTGGAAAAGCTTTTGGCTGAGTGTAGAGCGGCAAGACACGCAGAAGACGCAGATACGCAGCTCTCCGAAGCTAAGTGCCGGTCCCGGGCTTCTTTCGGCACAAACCGCTCTCAGGAGCTCCCTGCGCTCGCCACAATGCTCTGTGTGCGAAGAAGCCGCTTCTTCGCCTGCGGGAGAATCGGCGAGCGGCAGCTTCCCAAAGGCGAAGATGCAAGCTGCAGCACACAGGCACAGTGTGGGCAGCCTTCAGACTTAGAGAAAACAGTACTTTACCACTCTCCTGCCTTTTCCATGGTTATTCTATTGGAAAAGAACGAGTTTTGGACAACTACCTTTCATTCTTGCCAAACTCTTTGCAGACCCCCGTGCAAGCTTTTAGAACAAGATTTTGGATGTTTTCTTTCCTGGCAGAGTTTCTCCTTGCAAGATATGGTGGAAAAGCTTTTTGCTGAGTGTAGAGCGGCAAGACACGCAGAAGACGCAGATACGCAGCTCTCCGAAGCTAAGTGCCGGTCCCGGGCTTCTTTCGGCACAAACCGCTCTCAGGAGCTCCCTGCGCTCGCCACAATGCTCTGTGTGCGAAGAAGCCGCTTCTTCGCCTCCGGGAGAATCGGCGAGCGGCAGCTTCCCAAAGGCGAAGATGCAAGCTGCAGCACGCAGGCACAGTGTGGGCAGCCTTCAGACTTAGAGAAAACAGTACTTTACCACTCTCCTGCCTTTTCCATGGTTATTCTATTGGAAAAGAACGAGTTTTGGACAACTACCTTTCATTCTTGCCAAACTCTTTGCAGACCCCCGTGCAAGCTTTAGAACAAGATTTTGGATGTTTTCTTTCCTGGCAGAGTTTCTCCTTGCAAGATATGGTGGAAAAGCTTTTGGCTGAGTGTAGAGCGGCAAGACACGCAGAAGACGCAGATACGCAGCTCTCCGAAGCTAAGTGCCGGTCCCGGGCTTCTTTCGGCACAAACCGCTCTCAGGAGCTCCCTGCGCTCGCCACAATGCTCTGTGTGCGAAGAAGCCGCTTCTTCGCCTCCGGGAGAATCGGCGAGCGGCAGCTTCCCAAAGGCGAAGATGCAAGCTGCAGCACACAGGCACAGTGTGGGCAGCCTTCAGACTTAGAGAAAACAGTACTTTACCACTCTCCTGCCTTTTCCATGGTTATTCTATTGGAAAAGAACGAGTTTTGGACAACTACCTTTCATTCTTGCCAAACTCTTTGCAGACCCCCGTGCAAGCTTTAGAACAAGATTTTGGATGTTTTCTTTCCTGGCAGAGTTTCTCCTTGCAAGATATGGTGGAAAAGCGTTTTGCTGAGTGTAGAGCGGCAAGACACGCAGAAGACGCAGATACGCAGCTCTCCGAAGCTAAGTGCCGGTCCCGGGCTTCTTTCGGCACAAAACCGCTCTCAGGAGCTCCCTGCGCTCGCCACAATGCTCTGTGTGCGAAGAAGCCGCTTCTTCGCCTCCGGGAGAATCGGCGAGCGGCAGCTTCCCAAAGGCGAAGATGCAAGCTGCAGCACACAGGCACAGCGTGTGCAGCATTCAGACTTAGAGAAAACAGTACTTTACCACTCTCCCTGCCTTTTCCATGGTTATTCTATTGGAAAAGAACGAGTTTTGGACAACTACCTTTCATTCTTGCCAAACTCTTTGCAGACCCCCGTGCAAGCTTTAGAACAAGATTTTGGATGTTTTCTTTCCTGGCAGAGTTTCTCCTTGCAAGATATGGTGGAAAAGCTTTTTGCTGAGTGTAGAGCGGCAAGACACGCAGAAGACGCAGATACGCAGCTCTCCGAAGCTAAGTGCCGGTCCCGGGCTTCTTTCGGCACAAACCGCTCTCAGGAGCTCCCTGCGCTCGCCACAATGCTCTGTGTGCGAAGAAGCCGCTTCTTCGCCTCCGGGAGAATCGGCAAGCGGCAGCTTCCCAAAGGCGAAGATGCAAGCTGCAGCACACAGGCACAGTGTGGGCAGCCTTCAGACTTAGAGAAAACAGTACTTTACCACTCTCCTGCCTTTTCCATGGTTATTCTATTGGAAAAGAACGAGTTTTGGACAACTACCTTTCATTCTTGCCAAACTCTTTGCAGACCCCCGTGCAAGCTTTAGAACAAGATTTTGGATGTTTTCTTTCCTGGCAGAGTTTCTCCTTGCAAGATATGGTGGAAAAGCTTTTGGCTGAGTGTAGAGCGGCAAGACACGCAGAAGACGCAGATACGCAGCTCTCCGAAGCTAAGTGCCGGTCCCGGGCTTCTTTCGGCACAAACCGCTCTCAGGAGCTCCCTGCGCTCGCCACAATGCTCTGTGTGCGAAGAAGCCGCTTCTTCGCCTCCGGGAGAATCGGCGAGCGGCAGCTTCCCAAAGGCGAAGATGCAAGCTGCAGCACACAGGCACAGTGTGGGCAGCCTTCAGACTTAGAGAAAACAGTACTTTACCACTCTCCTGCCTTTTCCATGGTTATTCTATTGGAAAAGAACGAGTTTTGGACAACTACCTTTCATTCTTGCCAAACTCTTTGCAGACCCCCGTGCAAGCTTTAGAACAAGATTTGGATGTTTTCTTTCCTGGCAGAGTTTCTCCTTGCAAGATATGGTGGAAAAGCTTTTTGGCTGAGTGTAGAGCGGCAAGACACGCAGAAGACGCAGATACGCAGCTCTCCGAAGCTAAGTGCCGGTCCCGGGCTTCTTTCGGCACAAACAGCTCTCAGGAGCTCCCTGCGCTCGCCACAATGCTCTGTGTGCGAAGAAGCCGCTTCTTCGCCTGCGGGAGAATCGGCGAGCGGCAGCTTCCCAAAGGCGAAGATGCAAGCTGCAGCACGCAGGCACAGTGTGGGCAGCCTTCAGACTTAGAGAAAACAGTACTTTACCACTCTCCTGCCTTTTCCATGGTTATTCTATTGGAAAAGAACGAGTTTTGGACAACTACCTTTCATTCTTGCCAAACTCTTTGCAGACCCCCGTGCAAGCTTTAGAACAAGATTTTGCATGTTTTCTTTCCTGGCAGAGTTTCTCCTTGCAAGATATGGTGGAAAAGCTTTTTGCTGAGTGTAGAGCGGCAAGACACGCAGAAGACGCAGATACGCAGCTCTCCGAAGCTAAGTGCCGGTCCCGGGCTTCTTTCGGCACAAACCGCTCTCAGGAGCTCCCTGCGCTCGCCACAATGCTCTGTGTGCGAAGAAGCCGCTTCTTCGCCTCCGGGAGAATCGGCGAGCGGCAGCTTCCCAAAGGCGAAGATGCAAGCTGCAGCACACAGGCACAGTGTGGGCAGCCTTCAGACTTAGAGAAAACAGTACTTTACCACTCTCCTGCCTTTTCCATGGTTATTCTATTGGAAAAGAACGAGTTTTGGACAACTACCTTTCATTCTTGCCAAACTCTTTGCAGACCCCCGTGCAAGCTTTAGAACAAGATTTTGGATGTTTTCTTTCCTGGCAGAGTTTCTCCTTGCAAGATATGGTGGAAAAGCTTTTGGCTGAGTGTAGAGCGGCAAGACACGCAGAAGACGCAGATACGCAGCTCTCCGAAGCTAAGTGCCGGTCCCGGGCTTCTTTCGGCACAAACCGCTCTCAGGAGCTCCCTGCGCTCGCCACAATGCTCTGTGTGCGAAGAAGACGCTTCTTCGCCTCCGGGGAGAATCGGTGAGCGGCAGCTTCCCAAAGGCGAAGATGCAAGCTGCAGCACACAGGCACAGCGTGGACAGCCTTCAGACTTAGAGAAAACAGTACTTTACCACTCTCCTGCCTTTTCCATGGTTATTCTATTGGAAAAGAACGAGTTTTGGACAACTACCTTTCATTCTTGCCAAACTCTTTGCAGACCTGCGTGCAAGCTTTAGAACAAGATTTTGGATGTTTTCTTTCCTGGCAGAGTTTCTCCTTGCAAGATATGGTGGAAAAGCTTTTGGCTGAGTGTAGAGCGGCAAGACACGCAGAAGACGCAGATACGCAGCTCTCCGAAGCTAAGTGCCGGTCCCGGGCTTCTTTCGGCACAAACCGCTCTCAGGAGCTCCCTGCGCTCGCCACAATGCTCTGTGTGCGAAGAAGACGCTTCTTCGCCTCCGGGAGAATCGGCGAGCGGCAGCTTCCCAAAGGCGAAGATGCAAGCTGCAGCACACAGGCACAGCGTGGGCAGCCTTCAGACTTAGAGAAAACAGTACTTTACCACTCTCCTGCCTTTTCCATGGTTATTCTATTGGAAAAGAACGAGTTTTGGACAACTACCTTTCATTCTTGCCAAACTCTTTGCAGACCCCCGTGCAAGCTTTAGAACAAGATTTTGGATGTTTTCTTTCCTGGCAGAGTTTCTCCTTGCAAGATATGGTGGAAAAGCTTTTGGCTGAGTGTAGAGCGGCAAGACACGCAGAAGACGCAGATACGCAGCTCTCCGAAGCTAAGTGCCGGTCCCGGGCTTCTTTCGGCACAAACCGCTCTCAGGAGCTCCCTGCGCTCGCCACAATGCTCTGTGTGTGAAGAAGCCGCTTCTTCGCCTCCGGGAGAATCGGCGAGCGGCAGCTTCCCAAAGGCGAAGATGCAAGCTGCAGCACGCAGGCACAGTGTGGGCAGCCTTCAGACTTAGAGAAAACAGTACTTTACCACTCTCCTGCCTTTTCCATGGTTATTCTATTGGAAAAGAACGAGTTTTGGACAACTAACTTTCATTCTTGCCAAACTCTTTGCAGACCCCCGTGCAAGCTTTAGAACAAGATTTTGGATGTTTTCTTTCCTGGCAGAGTTTCTCCTTGCAAGATATGGTGGAAAAGCTTTTGGCTGAGTGTAGAGCGGCAAGACACGCAGAAGACGCAGATACGCAGCTCTCCAAAGCTAAGTGCCGGTCCCGGGCTTCTTTCGGCACAAACCGCTCTCAGGAGCTCCCTGCGCTCGCCACAATGCTCTGTGTGCGAAGAAGCCGCTTCTTCGCCTGCGGGAGAATCGGCGAGCGGCAGCTTCCCAAAGGCGAAGATGCAAGCTGCAGCACGCAGGCACAGTGTGGGCAGCCTTCAGACTTAGAGAAAACAGTACTTTACCACTCTCCTGCCTTTTCCATGGTTATTCTATTGGAAAAGAACGAGTTTTGGACAACTACCTTTCATTCTTGCCAAACTCTTTGCAGACCCCCGTGCAAGCTTTAGAACAAGATTTTGGATGTTTTCTTTCCTGGCAGAGTTTCTCCTTGCAAGATATGGTGGAAAAGCTTTTGGCTGAGTGTAGAGCGGCAAGACACGCAGAAGACGCAGATACGCAGCTCTCCGAAGCTAAGTGCCGGTCCCGGGCTTCTTTCGGCACAAACCGCTCTCAGGAGCTCCCTGCGCTCGCCACAATGCTCTGTGTGCGAAGAAGCCGCTTCTTCGCCTCCGGGAGAATCGGCGAGCGGCAGCTTCCCAAAGGCGAAGATGCAAGCTGCAGCACGCAGGCACAGTGTGGGCAGCCTTCAGACTTAGAGAAAACAGTACTTTACCACTCTCCTGCCTTTTCCATGGTTATTCTATTGGAAAAGAATGAGTTTTGGACAACTACCTTTCATTCTTGCCAAACTCTTTGCAGACCCCCGTGCAAGCTTTAGAACAAGATTTTGGATGTTTTCTTTCCTGGCAGAGTTTCTCCTTGCAAGATATGGTGGAAAAGCTTTTGGCTGAGTGTAGAGCGGCAAGACACGCAGAAGACGCAGATACGCAGCTCTCCGAAGCTAAGTGCCGGTCCCGGGCTTCTTTCGGCACAAACCGCTCTCAGGAGCTCCCTGCGCTCGCCACAATGCTCTGTGTGCGAAGAAGCCGCTTCTTCGCCTGCGGGAGAATCGGCGAGCGGCAGCTTCCCAAAGGCGAAGATGCAAGCTGCAGCACGCAGGCACAGTGTGGGCAGCCTTCAGACTTAGAGAAAACAGTACTTTACCACTCTCCTGCCTTTTCCATGGTTATTCTATTGGAAAAGAACGAGTTTTGGACAACTACCTTTCATTCTTGCCAAACTCTTTGCAGACCCCCGTGCAAGCTTTAGAACAAGATTTTGGATGTTTTCTTTCCTGGCAGAGTTTCTCCTTGCAAGATATGGTGGAAAAGCTTTTGGCTGAGTGTAGAGCGGCAAGACACGCAGAAGACGCAGATACGCAGCTCTCCGAAGCTAAGTGCCGGTCCCGGGCTTCTTTCGGCACAAACCGCTCTCAGGAGCTCCCTGCGCTCGCCACAATGCTCTGTGTGCGAAGAAGCCGCTTCTTCGCCTCCGGGAGAATCGGCGAGCGGCAGCTTCCCAAAGGCGAAGATGCAAGCTGCAGCACACAGGCACAGTGTGGGCAGCCTTCAGACTTAGAGAAAACAGTACTTTACCACTCTCCTGCCTTTTCCATGGTTATTCTATTGGAAAAGAACGAGTTTTGGACAACTACCTTTCATTCTTGCCAAACTCTTTGCAGACCCCCGTGCAAGCTTTAGAACAAGATTTTGGATGTTTTCTTTCCTGGCAGAGTTTCTCCTTGCAAGATATGGTGGAAAAGCTTTTGGCTGAGTGTAGAGCGGCAAGACACGCAGAAGACGCAGATACGCAGCTCTCCGAAGCTAAGTGCCGGTCCCGGGCTTCTTTCGGCACAAACAGCTCTCAGGAGCTCCCTGCGCTCGCCACAATGCTCTGTGTGCGAAGAAGCCGCTTCTTCGCCTGCGGGAGAATCGGCGAGCGGCAGCTTCCCAAAGGCGAAGATGCAAGCTGCAGCACGCAGGCACAGTGTGGGCAGCCTTCAGACTTAGAGAAAACAGTACTTTACCACTCTCCTGCCTTTTCCATGGTTATTCTATTGGAAAAGAACGAGTTTTGGACAACTACCTTTCATTCTTGCCAAACTCTTTGCAGACCCCCGTGCAAGCTTTAGAACAAGATTTTGCATGTTTTCTTTCCTGGCAGAGTTTCTCCTTGCAAGATATGGTGGAAAAGCTTTTTGCTGAGTGTAGAGCGGCAAGACACGCAGAAGACGCAGATACGCAGCTCTCCGAAGCTAAGTGCCGGTCCCGGGCTTCTTTCGGCACAAACCGCTCTCAGGAGCTCCCTGCGCTCGCCACAATGCTCTGTGTGCGAAGAAGCCGCTTCTTCGCCTCCGGGAGAATCGGCGAGCGGCAGCTTCCCAAAGGCGAAGATGCAAGCTGCAGCACACAGGCACAGTGTGGGCAGCCTTCAGACTTAGAGAAAACAGTACTTTACCACTCTCCTGCCTTTTCCATGGTTATTCTATTGGAAAAGAACGAGTTTTGGACAACTACCTTTCATTCTTGCCAAACTCTTTGCAGACCCCCGTGCAAGCTTTAGAACAAGATTTTGGATGTTTTCTTTCCTGGCAGAGTTTCTCCTTGCAAGATATGGTGGAAAAGCTTTTTGCTGAGTGTAGAGCGGCAAGACACGCAGAAGACGCAGATACGCAGCTCTCCGAAGCTAAGTGCCGGTCCCGGGCTTCTTTCGGCACAAACCGCTCTCAGGAGCTCCCTGCGCTCGCCACAATGCTCTGTGTGCGAAGAAGCCGCTTCTTCGCCTCCGGGAGAATCGGCGAGCGGCAGCTTCCCAAAGGCGAAGATGCAAGCTGCAGCACGCAGGCACAGTGTGGGCAGCCTTCAGACTTAGAGAAAACAGTACTTTACCACTCTCCTGCCTTTTCCATGGTTATTCTATTGGAAAAGAACGAGTTTTGGACAACTAACTTTCATTCTTGCCAAACTCTTTGCAGACCCCCGTGCAAGCTTTAGAACAAGATTTTGGATGTTTTCTTTCCTGGCAGAGTTTCTCCTTGCAAGATATGGTGGAAAAGCTTTTGGCTGAGTGTAGAGCGGCAAGACACGCAGAAGACGCAGATACGCAGCTCTCCGAAGCTAAGTGCCGGTCCCGGGCTTCTTTCGGCACAAACCGCTCTCAGGAGCTCCCTGCGCTCGCCACAATGCTCTGTGTGCGAAGAAGCCGCTTCTTCGCCTCCGGGAGAATCGGCGAGCGGCAGCTTCCCAAAGGCGAAGATGCAAGCTGCAGCACACAGGCACAGTGTGGGCAGCCTTCAGACTTAGAGAAAACAGTACTTTACCACTCTCCTGCCTTTTCCATGGTTATTCTATTGGAAAAGAACGAGTTTTGGACAACTACCTTTCATTCTTGCCAAACTCTTTGCAGACCCCCGTGCAAGCTTTAGAACAAGATTTTGGATGTTTTCTTTCCTGGCAGAGTTTCTCCTTGCAAGATATGGTGGAAAAGCGTTTTGCTGAGTGTAGAGCGGCAAGACACGCAGAAGACGCAGATACGCAGCTCTCCGAAGCTAAGTGCCGGTCCCGGGCTTCTTTCGGCACAAACCGCTCTCAGGAGCTCCCTGCGCTCGCCACAATGCTCTGTGTGCGAAGAAGCCGCTTCTTCGCCTCCGGGAGAATCGGCGAGCGGCAGCTTCCCAAAGGCGAAGATGCAAGCTGCAGCACACAGGCACAGCGTGTGCAGCATTCAGACTTAGAGAAAACAGTACTTTACCACTCTCCTGCCTTTTCCATGGTTATTCTATTGGAAAAGAACGAGTTTTGGACAACTACCTTTCATTCTTGCCAAACTCTTTGCAGACCCCCGTGCAAGCTTTAGAACAAGATTTTGGATGTTTTCTTTCCTGGCAGAGTTTCTCCTTGCAAGATATGGTGGAAAAGCTTTTTGCTGAGTGTAGAGCGGCAAGACACGCAGAAGACGCAGATACGCAGCTCTCCGAAGCTAAGTGCCGGTCCCGGGCTTCTTTCGGCACAAACCGCTCTCAGGAGCTCCCTGCGCTCGCCACAATGCTCTGTGTGCGAAGAAGCCGCTTCTTCGCCTCCGGGAGAATCGGCAAGCGGCAGCTTCCCAAAGGCGAAGATGCAAGCTGCAGCACACAGGCACAGTGTGGGCAGCCTTCAGACTTAGAGAAAACAGTACTTTACCACTCTCCTGCCTTTTCCATGGTTATTCTATTGGAAAAGAACGAGTTTTGGACAACTACCTTTCATTCTTGCCAAACTCTTTGCAGACCCCCGTGCAAGCTTTAGAACAAGATTTTGGATGTTTTCTTTCCTGGCAGAGTTTCTCCTTGCAAGATATGGTGGAAAAGCTTTTGGCTGAGTGTAGAGCGGCAAGACACGCAGAAGACGCAGATACGCAGCTCTCCGAAGCTAAGTGCCGGTCCCGGGCTTCTTTCGGCACAAACCGCTCTCAGGAGCTCCCTGCGCTCGCCACAATGCTCTGTGTGCGAAGAAGCCGCTTCTTCGCCTCCGGGAGAATCGGCGAGCGGCAGCTTCCCAAAGGCGAAGATGCAAGCTGCAGCACACAGGCACAGTGTGGGCAGCCTTCAGACTTAGAGAAAACAGTACTTTACCACTCTCCTGCCTTTTCCATGGTTATTCTATTGGAAAAGAACGAGTTTTGGACAACTACCTTTCATTCTTGCCAAACTCTTTGCAGACCCCCGTGCAAGCTTTAGAACAAGATTTTGGATGTTTTCTTTCCTGGCAGAGTTTCTCCTTGCAAGATATGGTGGAAAAGCTTTTGGCTGAGTGTAGAGCGGCAAGACACGCAGAAGACGCAGATACGCAGCTCTCCGAAGCTAAGTGCCGGTCCCGGGCTTCTTTCGGCACAAACAGCTCTCAGGAGCTCCCTGCGCTCGCCACAATGCTCTGTGTGCGAAGAAGCCGCTTCTTCGCCTGCGGGAGAATCGGCGAGCGGCAGCTTCCCAAAGGCGAAGATGCAAGCTGCAGCACGCAGGCACAGTGTGGGCAGCCTTCAGACTTAGAGAAAACAGTACTTTACCACTCTCCTGCCTTTTCCATGGTTATTCTATTGGAAAAGAACGAGTTTTGGACAACTACCTTTCATTCTTGCCAAACTCTTTGCAGACCCCCGTGCAAGCTTTAGAACAAGATTTTGCATGTTTTCTTTCCTGGCAGAGTTTCTCCTTGCAAGATATGGTGGAAAAGCTTTTTGCTGAGTGTAGAGCGGCAAGACACGCAGAAGACGCAGATACGCAGCTCTCCGAAGCTAAGTGCCGGTCCCGGGCTTCTTTCGGCACAAACCGCTCTCAGGAGCTCCCTGCGCTCGCCACAATGCTCTGTGTGCGAAGAAGCCGCTTCTTCGCCTCCGGGAGAATCGGCGAGCGGCAGCTTCCCAAAGGCGAAGATGCAAGCTGCAGCACACAGGCACAGTGTGGGCAGCCTTCAGACTTAGAGAAAACAGTACTTTACCACTCTCCTGCCTTTTCCATGGTTATTCTATTGGAAAAGAACGAGTTTTGGACAACTACCTTTCATTCTTGCCAAACTCTTTGCAGACCCCCGTGCAAGCTTTAGAACAAGATTTTGGATGTTTTCTTTCCTGGCAGAGTTTCTCCTTGCAAGATATGGTGGAAAAGCTTTTGGCTGAGTGTAGAGCGGCAAGACACGCAGAAGACGCAGATACGCAGCTCTCCGAAGCTAAGTGCCGGTCCCGGGCTTCTTTCGGCACAAACCGCTCTCAGGAGCTCCCTGCGCTCGCCACAATGCTCTGTGTGCGAAGAAGACGCTTCTTCGCCTCCGGGAGAATCGGTGAGCGGCAGCTTCCCAAAGGCGAAGATGCAAGCTGCAGCACACAGGCACAGCGTGGGCAGCCTTCAGACTTAGAGAAAACAGTACTTTACCACTCTCCTGCCTTTTCCATGGTTATTCTATTGGAAAAGAACGAGTTTTGGACAACTACCTTTCATTCTTGCCAAACTCTTTGCAGACCTGCGTGAAAGCTTTAGAACAAGATTTTGGATGTTTTCTTTCCTGGCAGAGTTTCTCCTTGCAAGATATGGTGGAAAAGCTTTTGGCTGAGTGTAGAGCGGCAAGACACGCAGAAGACGCAGATACGCAGCTCTCCGAAGCTAAGTGCCGGTCCCGGGCTTCTTTCGGCACAAACCGCTCTCAGGAGCTCCCTGCGCTCGCCACAATGCTCTGTGTGCGAAGAAGACGCTTCTTCGCCTCCGGGAGAATCGGCGAGCGGCAGCTTCCCAAAGGCGAAGATGCAAGCTGCAGCACACAGGCACAGCGTGGGCAGCCTTCAGACTTAGAGAAAACAGTACTTTACCACTCTCCTGCCTTTTCCATGGTTATTCTATTGGAAAAGAACGAGTTTTGGACAACTACCTTTCATTCTTGCCAAACTCTTTGCAGACCCCCGTGCAAGCTTTAGAACAAGATTTTGGATGTTTTCTTTCCTGGCAGAGTTTCTCCTTGCAAGATATGGTGGAAAAGCTTTTGGCTGAGTGTAGAGCGGCAAGACACGCAGAAGACGCAGATACGCAGCTCTCCGAAGCTAAGTGCCGGTCCCGGGCTTCTTTCGGCACAAACCGCTCTCAGGAGCTCCCTGCGCTCGCCACAATGCTCTGTGTGTGAAGAAGCCGCTTCTTCGCCTCCGGGAGAATCGGCGAGCGGCAGCTTCCCAAAGGCGAAGATGCAAGCTGCAGCACGCAGGCACAGTGTGGGCAGCCTTCAGACTTAGAGAAAACAGTACTTTACCACTCTCCTGCCTTTTCCATGGTTATTCTATTGGAAAAGAACGAGTTTTGGACAACTAACTTTCATTCTTGCCAAACTCTTTGCAGACCCCCGTGCAAGCTTTAGAACAAGATTTTGGATGTTTTCTTTCCTGGCAGAGTTTCTCCTTGCAAGATATGGTGGAAAAGCTTTTGGCTGAGTGTAGAGCGGCAAGACACGCAGAAGACGCAGATACGCAGCTCTCCAAAGCTAAGTGCCGGTCCCGGGCTTCTTTCGGCACAAACCGCTCTCAGGAGCTCCCTGCGCTCGCCACAATGCTCTGTGTGCGAAGAAGCCGCTTCTTCGCCTCCGGGAGAATCGGCGAGCGGCAGCTTCCCAAAGGCGAAGATGCAAGCTGCAGCACGCAGGCACAGTGTGGGCAGCCTTCAGACTTAGAGAAAACAGTACTTTACCACTCTCCTGCCTTTTCCATGGTTATTCTATTGGAAAAGAACGAGTTTTGGACAACTACCTTTCATTCTTGCCAAACTCTTTGCAGACCCCCGTGCAAGCTTTAGAACAAGATTTTGGATGTTTTCTTTCCTGGCAGAGTTTCTCCTTGCAAGATATGGTGGAAAAGCTTTTGGCTGAGTGTAGAGCGGCAAGACACGCAGAAGACGCAGATACGCAGCTCTCCGAAGCTAAGTGCCGGTCCCGGGCTTCTTTCGGCACAAACCGCTCTCAGGAGCTCCCTGCGCTCGCCACAATGCTCTGTGTGCGAAGAAGCCGCTTCTTCGCCTGCGGGAGAATCGGCGAGCGGCAGCTTCCCAAAGGCGAAGATGCAAGCTGCAGCACGCAGGCACAGTGTGGGCAGCCTTCAGACTTAGAGAAAACAGTACTTTACCACTCTCCTGCCTTTTCCATGGTTATTCTATTGGAAAAGAATGAGTTTTGGACAACTACCTTTCGTTCTTGCCAAACTCTTTGCAGACCCCCGTGCAAGCTTTAGAACAAGATTTTGGATGTTTTCTTTCCTGGCAGAGTTTCTCCTTGCAAGATATGGTGGAAAAGCTTTTGGCTGAGTGTAGAGCGGCAAGACACGCAGAAGACGCAGATACGCAGCTCTCCGAAGCTAAGTGCCGGTCCCGGGCTTCTTTCGGCACAAACCGCTCTCAGGAGCTCCCTGCGCTCGCCACAATGCTCTGTGTGCGAAGAAGCCGCTTCTTCGCCTGCGGGAGAATCGGCGAGCGGCAGCTTCCCAAAGGCGAAGATGCAAGCTGCAGCACGCAGGCACAGTGTGGGCAGCCTTCAGACTTAGAGAAAACAGTACTTTACCACTCTCCTGCCTTTTCCATGGTTATTCTATTGGAAAAGAACGAGTTTTGGACAACTACCTTTCATTCTTGCCAAACTCTTTGCAGACCCCCGTGCAAGCTTTAGAACAAGATTTTGGATGTTTTCTTTCCTGGCAGAGTTTCTCCTTGCAAGATATGGTGGAAAAGCTTTTGGCTGAGTGTAGAGCGGCAAGACACGCAGAAGACGCAGATACGCAGCTCTCCGAAGCTAAGTGCCGGTCCCGGGCTTCTTTCGGCACAAACCGCTCTCAGGAGCTCCCTGCGCTCGCCACAATGCTCTGTGTGCGAAGAAGCCGCTTCTTCGCCTCCGGGAGAATCGGCGAGCGGCAGCTTCCCAAAGGCGAAGATGCAAGCTGCAGCACACAGGCACAGTGTGGGCAGCCTTCAGACTTAGAGAAAACAGTACTTTACCACTCTCCTGCCTTTTCCATGGTTATTCTATTGGAAAAGAACGAGTTTTGGACAACTACCTTTCATTCTTGCCAAACTCTTTGCAGACCCCCGTGCAAGCTTTAGAACAAGATTTTGGATGTTTTCTTTCCTGGCAGAGTTTCTCCTTGCAAGATATGGTGGAAAAGCTTTTGGCTGAGTGTAGAGCGGCAAGACACGCAGAAGACGCAGATACGCAGCTCTCCGAAGCTAAGTGCCGGTCCCGGGCTTCTTTCGGCACAAACAGCTCTCAGGAGCTCCCTGCGCTCGCCACAATGCTCTGTGTGCGAAGAAGCCGCTTCTTCGCCTGCGGGAGAATCGGCGAGCGGCAGCTTCCCAAAGGCGAAGATGCAAGCTGCAGCACGCAGGCACAGTGTGGGCAGCCTTCAGACTTAGAGAAAACAGTACTTTACCACTCTCCTGCCTTTTCCATGGTTATTCTATTGGAAAAGAACGAGTTTTGGACAACTACCTTTCATTCTTGCCAAACTCTTTGCAGACCCCCGTGCAAGCTTTAGAACAAGATTTTGGATGTTTTCTTTCCTGGCAGAGTTTCTCCTTGCAAGATATGGTGGAAAAGCTTTTGGCTGAGTGTAGAGCGGCAAGACACGCAGAAGACGCAGATACGCAGCTCTCCGAAGCTAAGTGCCGGTCCCGGGCTTCTTTCGGCACAAACCGCTCTCAGGAGCTCCCTGCGCTCGCCACAATGCTCTGTGTGCGAAGAAGCCGCTTCTTCGCCTCCGGGAGAATCGGCGAGCGGCAGCTTCCCAAAGGCGAAGATGCAAGCTGCAGCACACAGGCACAGTGTGGGCAGCCTTCAGACTTAGAGAAAACAGTACTTTACCACTCTCCTGCCTTTTCCATGGTTATTCTATTGGAAAAGAACGAGTTTTGGACAACTACCTTTCATTCTTGCCAAACTCTTTGCAGACCCCCGTGCAAGCTTTAGAACAAGATTTTGGATGTTTTCTTTCCTGGCAGAGTTTCTCCTTGCAAGATATGGTGGAAAAGCTTTTGGCTGAGTGTAGAGCGGCAAGACACGCAGAAGACGCAGATACGCAGCTCTCCGAAGCTAAGTGCCGGTCCCGGGCTTCTTTCGGCACAAACAGCTCTCAGGAGCTCCCTGCGCTCGCCACAATGCTCTGTGTGCGAAGAAGCCGCTTCTTCGCCTGCGGGAGAATCGGCGAGCGGCAGCTTCCCAAAGGCGAAGATGCAAGCTGCAGCACGCAGGCACAGTGTGGGCAGCCTTCAGACTTAGAGAAAACAGTACTTTACCACTCTCCTGCCTTTTCCATGGTTATTCTATTGGAAAAGAATGAGTTTTGGACAACTACCTTTCATTCTTGCCAAACTCTTTGCAGACCCCCGTGCAAGCTTTAGAACAAGATTTTGCATGTTTTCTTTCCTGGCAGAGTTTCTCCTTGCAAGATATGGTGGAAAAGCTTTTTGCTGAGTGTAGAGCGGCAAGACACGCAGAAGACGCAGATACGCAGCTCTCCGAAGCTAAGTGCCGGTCCCGGGCTTCTTTCGGCACAAACCGCTCTCAGGAGCTCCCTGCGCTCGCCACAATGCTCTGTGTGCGAAGAAGCCGCTTCTTCGCCTCCGGGAGAATCGGCGAGCGGCAGCTTCCCAAAGGCGAAGATGCAAGCTGCAGCACACAGGCACAGTGTGGGCAGCCTTCAGACTTAGAGAAAACAGTACTTTACCACTCTCCTGCCTTTTCCATGGTTATTCTATTGGAAAAGAACAAGTTTTGGACAACTACCTTTCATTCTTGCCAAACTCTTTGCAGACCCCCGTGCAAGCTTTAGAACAAGATTTTGGATGTTTTCTTTCCTGGCAGAGTTTCTCCTTGCAAGATATGGTGGAAAAGCTTTTGGCTGAGTGTAGAGCGGCAAGACACGCAGAAGACGCAGATACGCAGCTCTCCGAAGCTAAGTGCCGGTCCCGGGCTTCTTTCGGCACAAACCGCTCTCAGGAGCTCCCTGCGCTCGCCACAATGCTCTGTGTGCGAAGAAGACGCTTCTTCGCCTCCGGGAGAATCGGTGAGCGGCAGCTTCCCAAAGGCGAAGATGCAAGCTGCAGCACACAGGCACAGCGTGGGCAGCCTTCAGACTTAGAGAAAACAGTACTTTACCACTCTCCTGCCTTTTCCATGGTTATTCTATTGGAAAAGAACGAGTTTTGGACAACTAACTTTCATTCTTGCCAAACTCTTTGCAGACCCCCGTGCAAGCTTTAGAACAAGATTTTGGATGTTTTCTTTCCTGGCAGAGTTTCTCCTTGCAAGATATGGTGGAAAAGCTTTTGGCTGAGTGTAGAGCGGCAAGACACGCAGAAGACGCAGATACGCAGCTCTCCGAAGCTAAGTGCCGGTCCCGGTCTTCTTTCGGCACAAACCGCTCTCAGGAGCTCCCTGCGCTCGCCACAATGCTCTGTGTGCGAAGAAGACGCTTCTTCGCCTCCGGGAGAATCGGCGAGCGGCAGCTTCCCAAAGGCGAAGATGCAAGCTGCAGCACACAGGCACAGCGTGGGCAGCCTTCAGACTTAGAGAAAACAGTACTTTACCACTCTCCTGCCTTTTCCATGGTTATTCTATTGGAAAAGAACGAGTTTTGGACAACTACCTTTCATTCTTGCCAAACTCTTTGCAGACCCCCGTGCAAGCTTTAGAACAAGATTTTGGATGTTTTCTTTCCTGGCAGAGTTTCTCCTTGCAAGATATGGTGGAAAAGCTTTTGGCTGAGTGTAGAGCGGCAAGACACGCAGAAGACGCAGATACGCAGCTCTCCGAAGCTAAGTGCCGGTCCCGGGCTTCTTTCGGCACAAACCGCTCTCAGGAGCTCCCTGCGCTCGCCACAATGCTCTGTGTGTGAAGAAGCCGCTTCTTCGCCTCCGGGAGAATCGGCGAGCGGCAGCTTCCCAAAGGCGAAGATGCAAGCTGCAGCACGCAGGCACAGTGTGGGCAGCCTTCAGACTTAGAGAAAACAGTACTTTACCACTCTCCTGCCTTTTCCATGGTTATTCTATTGGAAAAGAACGAGTTTTGGACAACTACCTTTCATTCTTGCCAAACTCTTTGCAGACCCCCGTGCAAGCTTTAGAACAAGATTTTGGATGTTTTCTTTCCTGGCAGAGTTTCTCCTTGCAAGATATGGTGGAAAAGCTTTTGGCTGAGTGTAGAGCGGCAAGACACGCAGAAGACGCAGATACGCAGCTCTCCGAAGCTAAGTGCCGGTCCCGGGCTTCTTTCGGCACAAACCGCTCTCAGGAGCTCCCTGCGCTCGCCACAATGCTCTGTGTGCGAAGAAGCCGCTTCTTCGCCTGCGGGAGAATCGGCGAGCGGCAGCTTCCCAAAGGCGAAGATGCAAGCTGCAGCACGCAGGCACAGTGTGGGCAGCCTTCAGACTTAGAGAAAACAGTACTTTACCACTCTCCTGCCTTTTCCATGGTTATTCTATTGGAAAAGAACGAGTTTTGGACAACTACCTTTCATTCTTGCCAAACTCTTTGCAGACCCCCGTGCAAGCTTTAGAACAAGATTTTGGATGTTTTCTTTCCTGGCAGAGTTTCTCCTTGCAAGATATGGTGGAAAAGCTTTTGGCTGAGTGTAGAGCGGCAAGACACGCAGAAGACGCAGATACGCAGCTCTCCGAAGCTAAGTGCCGGTCCCGGGCTTCTTTCGGCACAAACCGCTCTCAGGAGCTCCCTGCGCTCGCCACAATGCTCTGTGTGCGAAGAAGCCGCTTCTTCGCCTCCGGGAGAATCGGCGAGCGGCAGCTTCCCAAAGGCGAAGATGCAAGCTGCAGCACGCAGGCACAGTGTGGGCAGCCTTCAGACTTAGAGAAAACAGTACTTTACCACTCTCCTGCCTTTTCCATGGTTATTCTATTGGAAAAGAATGAGTTTTGGACAACTACCTTTCATTCTTGCCAAACTCTTTGCAGACCCCCGTGCAAGCTTTAGAACAAGATTTTGGATGTTTTCTTTCCTGGCAGAGTTTCTCCTTGCAAGATATGGTGGAAAAGCTTTTGGCTGAGTGTAGAGCGGCAAGACACGCAGAAGACGCAGATACGCAGCTCTCCGAAGCTAAGTGCCGGTCCCGGGCTTCTTTCGGCACAAACCGCTCTCAGGAGCTCCCTGCGCTCGCCACAATGCTCTGTGTGCGAAGAAGCCGCTTCTTCGCCTGCGGGAGAATCGGCGAGCGGCAGCTTCCCAAAGGCGAAGATGCAAGCTGCAGCACGCAGGCACAGTGTGGGCAGCCTTCAGACTTAGAGAAAACAGTACTTTACCACTCTCCTGCCTTTTCCATGGTTATTCTATTGGAAAAGAACGAGTTTTGGACAACTACCTTTCATTCTTGCCAAACTCTTTGCAGACCCCCGTGCAAGCTTTAGAACAAGATTTTGGATGTTTTCTTTCCTGGCAGAGTTTCTCCTTGCAAGATATGGTGGAAAAGCTTTTGGCTGAGTGTAGAGCGGCAAGACACGCAGAAGACGCAGATACGCAGCTCTCCGAAGCTAAGTGCCGGTCCCGGGCTTCTTTCGGCACAAACCGCTCTCAGGAGCTCCCTGCGCTCGCCACAATGCTCTGTGTGCGAAGAAGACGCTTCTTCGCCTCCGGGAGAATCGGCGAGCGGCAGCTTCCCAAAGGCGAAGATGCAAGCTGCAGCACACAGGCACAGTGTGGGCAGCCTTCAGACTTAGAGAAAACAGTACTTTACCACTCTCCTGCCTTTTCCATGGTTATTCTATTGGAAAAGAACGAGTTTTGGACAACTACCTTTCATTCTTGCCAAACTCTTTGCAGACCCCCGTGCAAGCTTTAGAACAAGATTTTGCATGTTTTCTTTCCTGGCAGAGTTTCTCCTTGCAAGATATGGTGGAAAAGCTTTTTGCTGAGTGTAGAGCGGCAAGACACGCAGAAGACGCAGATACGCAGCTCTCCGAAGCTAAGTGCCGGTCCCGGGCTTCTTTCGGCACAAACCGCTCTCAGGAGCTCCCTGCGCTCGCCACAATGCTCTGTGTGCGAAGAAGCCGCTTCTTCGCCTCCGGGAGAATCGGCGAGCGGCAGCTTCCCAAAGGCGAAGATGCAAGCTGCAGCACACAGGCACAGTGTGGGCAACCTTCAGACTTAGAGAAAACAGTACTTTACCACTCTCCTGCCTTTTCCATGGTTATTCTATTGGAAAAGAACGAGTTTTGGACAACTACCTTTCATTCTTGCCAAACTCTTTGCAGACCCCCGTGCAAGCTTTAGAACAAGATTTTGGATGTTTTCTTTCCTGGCAGAGTTTCTCCTTGCAAGATATGGTGGAAAAGCTTTTGGCTGAGTGTAGAGCGGCAAGACACGCAGAAGACGCAGATACGCAGCTCTCCGAAGCTAAGTGCCGGTCCCGGGCTTCTTTCGGCACAAACCGCTCTCAGGAGCTCCCTGCGCTCGCCACAATGCTCTGTGTGCGAAGAAGCCGCTTCTTCGCCTCCGGGAGAATCGGCGAGCGGCAGCTTCCCAAAGGCGAAGATGCAAGCTGCAGCACGCAGGCACAGTGTGGGCAGCCTTCAGACTTAGAGAAAACAGTACTTTACCACTCTCCTGCCTTTTCCATGGTTATTCTATTGGAAAAGAACGAGTTTTGGACAACTACCTTTCATTCTTGCCAAACTCTTTGCAGACCCCCGTGCAAGCTTTAGAACAAGATTTTGCATGTTTTCTTTCCTGGCAGAGTTTCTCCTTGCAAGATATGGTGGAAAAGCTTTTTGCTGAGTGTAGAGCGGCAAGACACGCAGAAGACGCAGATACGCAGCTCTCCGAAGCTAAGTGCCGGTCCCGGGCTTCTTTCGGCACAAACCGCTCTCAGGAGCTCCCTGCGCTCGCCACAATGCTCTGTGTGCAAAGAAGCCGCTTCTTCGCCTGCGGGAGAAGCGGCGAGCGGCAGCTTCCCAAAGGCGAAGATGCAAGCTGCAGCACGCAGGCACAGTGTGGGCAGCCTTCAGACTTAGAGAAAACAGTACTTTACCACTCTCCTGCCTTTTCCATGGTTATTCTATTGGAAAAGAACGAGTTTTGGACAACTACCTTTCATTCTTGCCAAACTCTTTGCAGACCCCCGTGCAAGCTTTAGAACAAGATTTTGGATGTTTTCTTTCCTGGCAGAGTTTCTCCTTGCAAGATATGGTGGAAAAGCTTTTGGCTGAGTGTAGAGCGGCAAGACACGCAGAAGACGCAGATACGCAGCTCTCCGAAGCTAAGTGCCGGTCCCGGGCTTCTTTCGGCACAAACCGCTCTCAGGAGCTCCCTGCGCTCGCCACAATGCTCTGTGTGCGAAGAAGCCGCTTCTTCGCCTCCGGGAGAATCGGCGAGCGGCAGCTTCCCAAAGGCGAAGATGCAAGCTGCAGCACACAGGCACAGTGTGGGCAGCCTTCAGACTTAGAGAAAACAGTACTTTACCACTCTCCTGCCTTTTCCATGGTTATTCTATTGGAAAAGAACGAGATTTGGACAACTACCTTTCATTCTTGCCAAACTCTTTGCAGACCCCCGTGCAAGCTTTAGAACAAGATTTTGGATGTTTTCTTTCCTGGCAGAGTTTCTCCTTGCAAGATATGCTGGAAAAGCTTTTGGCTGAGTGTAGAGCGGCAAGACACGCAGAAGACGCAGATACGCAGCTCTCCGAAGCTAAGTGCCGGTCCCGGGCTTCTTTCGGCACAAACCGCTCTCAGGAGCTCCCTGCGCTCGCCACAATGCTCTGTGTGCGAAGAAGCCGCTTCTTCGCCTCCGGGAGAATCGGCGAGCGGCAGCTTCCCAAAGGCGAAGATGCAAGCTGCAGCACGCAGGCACAGTGTGGGCAGCCTTCAGACTTAGAGAAAACAGTACTTTACCACTCTCCTGCCTTTTCCATGGTTATTCTATTGGAAAAGAACGAGTTTTGGACAACTACCTTTCATTCTTGCCAAACTCTTTGCAGACCCCCGTGCAAGCTTTAGAACAAGATTTTGGATGTTTTCTTTCCTGGCAGAGTTTCTCCTTGCAAGATATGGTGGAAAAGCTTTTTGCTGAGTGTAGAGCGGCAAGACACGCAGAAGACGCAGATACGCAGCTCTCCGAAGCTAAGTGCCGGTCCCGGGCTTCTTTCGGCACAAACCGCTCTCAGGAGCTCCCTGCGCTCGCCACAATGCTCTGTGTGCAAAGAAGCCGCTTCTTCGCCTGCGGGAGAAGCGGCGAGCGGCAGCTTCCCAAAGGCGAAGATGCAAGCTGCAGCACGCAGGCACAGTGTGGGCAGCCTTCAGACTTAGAGAAAACAGTACTTTACCACTCTCCTGCCTTTTCCATGGTTATTCTATTGGAAAAGAACGAGTTTTGGACAACTACCTTTCATTCTTGCCAAACTCTTTGCAGACCCCCGTGCAAGCTTTAGAACAAGATTTTGGATGTTTTCTTTCCTGGCAGAGTTTCTCCTTGCAAGATATGGTGGAAAAGCTTTTGGCTGAGTGTAGAGCGGCAAGACACGCAGAAGACGCAGATACGCAGCTCTCCGAAGCTAAGTGCCGGTCCCGGGCTTCTTTCGGCACAAACCGCTCTCAGGAGCTCCCTGCGCTCGCCACAATGCTCTGTGTGCGAAGAAGCCGCTTCTTCGCCTCCGGGAGAATCGGCGAGCGGCAGCTTCCCAAAGGCGAAGATGCAAGCTGCAGCACGCAGGCACAGTGTGGGCAGCCTTCAGACTTAGAGAAAACAGTACTTTACCACTCTCCTGCCTTTTCCATGGTTATTCTATTGGAAAAGAACGAGTTTTGGACAACTACCTTTCATTCTTGCCAAACTCTTTGCAGACCCCCGTGCAAGCTTTAGAACAAGATTTTGCATGTTTTCTTTCCTGGCAGAGTTTCTCCTTGCAAGATATGGTGGAAAAGCTTTTTGCTGAGTGTAGAGCGGCAAGACACGCAGAAGACGCAGATACGCAGCTCTCCGAAGCTAAGTGCCGGTCCCGGGCTTCTTTCGGCACAAACCGCTCTCAGGAGCTCCCTGCGCTCGCCACAATGCTCTGTGTGCGAAGAAGCCGCTTCTTCGCCTCCGGGAGAATCGGCGAGCGGCAGCTTCCCAAAGGCGAAGATGCAAGCTGCAGCACGCAGGCACAGTGTGGGCAGCCTTCAGACTTAGAGAAAACAGTACTTTACCACTCTCCTGCCTTTTCCATGGTTATTCTATTGGAAAAGAACGAGTTTTGGACAACTACCTTTCATTCTTGCCAAACTCTTTGCAGACCCCCGTGCAAGCTTTAGAACAAGATTTTGGATGTTTTCTTTCCTGGCAGAGTTTCTCCTTGCAAGATATGGTGGAAAAGCTTTTGGCTGAGTGTAGAGCGGCAAGACACGCAGAAGACGCAGATACGCAGCTCTCCGAAGCTAAGTGCCGGTCCCGGGCTTCTTTCGGCACAAACCGCTCTCAGGAGCTCCCTGCGCTCGCCACAATGCTCTGTGTGCGAAGAAGCCGCTTCTTCGCCTCCGGGAGAATCGGCGAGCGGCAGCTTCCCAAAGGCGAAGATGCAAGCTGCAGCACACAGGCACAGTGTGGGCAGCCTTCAGACTTAGAGAAAACAGTACTTTACCACTCTCCTGCCTTTTCCATGGTTATTCTATTGGAAAAGAACGAGTTTTGGACAACTACCTTTCATTCTTGCCAAACTCTTTGCAGACCCCCGTGCAAGCTTTAGAACAAGATTTTGGATGTTTTCTTTCCTGGCAGAGTTTCTCCTTGCAAGATATGGTGGAAAAGCTTTTTGCTGAGTGTAGAGCGGCAAGACACGCAGAAGACGCAGATACGCAGCTCTCCGAAGCTAAGTGCCGGTCCCGGGCTTCTTTCGGCACAAACCGCTCTCAGGAGCTCCCTGCGCTCGCCACAATGCTCTGTGTGCGAAGAAGCCGCTTCTTCGCCTGCGGGAGAATCGGCGAGCGGCAGCTTCCCAAAGGCGAAGATGCAAGCTGCAGCACACAGGCACAGTGTGGGCAGCCTTCAGACTTAGAGAAAACAGTACTTTACCACTCTCCTGCCTTTTCCATGGTTATTCTATTGGAAAAGAACGAGTTTTGGACAACTACCTTTCATTCTTGCCAAACTCTTTGCAGACCCCCGTGCAAGCTTTAGAACAAGATTTTGGATGTTTTCTTTCCTGGCAGAGTTTCTCCTTGCAAGATATGGTGGAAAAGCTTTTTGCTGAGTGTAGAGCGGCAAGACAAGCAGAAGACGCAGATACGCAGCTCTCCGAAGCTAAGTGCCGGTCCCGGGCTTCTTTCGGCACAAACCGCTCTCAGGAGCTCCCTGCGCTCGCCACAATGCTCTGTGTGCGAAGAAGCCGCTTCTTCGCCTCCGGGAGAATCGGCGAGCGGCAGCTTCCCAAAGGCGAAGATGCAAGCTGCAGCACGCAGGCACAGTGTGGGCAGCCTTCAGACTTAGAGAAAACAGTACTTTACCACTCTCCTGCCTTTTCCATGGTTATTCTATTGGAAAAGAACGAGTTTTGGACAACTACCTTTCATTCTTGCCAAACTCTTTGCAGACCCCCGTGCAAGCTTTAGAACAAGATTTTGGATGTTTTCTTTCCTGGCAGAGTTTCTCCTTGCAAGATATGGTGGAAAAGCTTTTGGCTGAGTGTAGAGCGGCAAGACACGCAGAAGACGCAGATACGCAGCTCTCCGAAGCTAAGTGCCGGTCCCGGGCTTCTTTCGGCACAAACCGCTCTCAGGAGCTCCCTGCGCTCGCCACAATGCTCTGTGTGCGAAGAAGCCGCTTCTTCGCCTCCGGGAGAATCGGCGAGCGGCAGCTTCCCAAAGGCGAAGATGCAAGCTGCAGCACGCAGGCACAGTGTGGGCAGCCTTCAGACTTAGAGAAAACAGTACTTTACCACTCTCCTGCCTTTTCCATGGTTATTCTATTGGAAAAGAACGAGTTTTGGACAACTAACTTTCATTCTTGCCAAACTCTTTGCAGACCCCCGTGCAAGCTTTAGAACAAGATTTTGGATGTTTTCTTTCCTGGCAGAGTTTCTCCTTGCAAGATATGGTGGAAAAGCTTTTTGCTGAGTGTAGAGCGGCAAGACACGCAGAAGACGCAGATACGCAGCTCTCCGAAGCTAAGTGCCGGTCCCGGGCTTCTTTCGGCACAAACCGCTCTCAGGAGCTCCCTGCGCTCGCCACAATGCTCTGTGTGCGAAGAAGCCGCTTCTTCGCCTCCGGGAGAATCGGCGAGCGGCAGCTTCCCAAAGGCGAAGATGCAAGCTGCAGCACACAGGCACAGTGTGGGCAGCCTTCAGACTTAGAGAAAACAGTACTTTACCACTCTCCTGCCTTTTCCATGGTTATTCTATTGGAAAAGAACGAGTTTTGGACAACTACCTTTCATTCTTGCCAAACTCTTTGCAGACCCCCGTGCAAGCTTTAGAACAAGATTTTGGATGTTTTCTTTCCTGGCAGAGTTTCTCCTTGCAAGATATGGTGGAAAAGCTTTTGGCTGAGTGTAGAGCGGCAAGACACGCAGAAGACGCAGATACGCAGCTCTCCGAAGCTAAGTGCCGGTCCCGGGCTTCTTTCGGCACAAACCGCTCTCAGGAGCTCCCTGCGCTCGCCACAATGCTCTGTGTGCGAAGAAGCCGCTTCTTCGCCTCCGGGAGAATCGGCGAGCGGCAGCTTCCCAAAGGCGAAGATGCAAGCTGCAGCACACAGGCACAGTGTGGGCAGCCTTCAGACTTAGAGAAAACAGTACTTTACCACTCTCCTGCCTTTTCCATGGTTATTCTATTGGAAAAGAACGAGTTTTGGACAACTACCTTTCATTCTTGCCAAACTCTTTGCAGACCCCCGTGCAAGCTTTAGAACAAGATTTTGGATGTTTTCTTTCCTGGCAGAGTTTCTCCTTGCAAGATATGGTGGAAAAGCTTTTGGCTGAGTGTAGAGCGGCAAGACACGCAGAAGACGCAGATACGCAGCTCTCCGAAGCTAAGTGCCGGTCCCGGGCTTCTTTCGGCACAAACCGCTCTCAGGAGCTCCCTGCGCTCGCCACAATGCTCTGTGTGCGAAGAAGCCGCTTCTTCGCCTCCGGGAGAATCGGCGAGCGGCAGCTTCCCAAAGGCGAAGATGCAAGCTGCAGCACACAGGCACAGTGTGGGCAGCCTTCAGACTTAGAGAAACCAGTACTTTACCACTCTCCTGCCTTTTCCATGGTTATTCTATTGGAAAAGAACGAGTTTTGGACAACTACCTTTCATTCTTGCCAAACTCTTTGCAGACCCCCGTGCAAGCTTTAGAACAAGATTTTGGATGTTTTCTTTCCTGGCAGAGTTTCTCCTTGCAAGATATGGTGGAAAAGCTTTTGGCTGAGTGTAGAGCGGCAAGACACGCAGAAGACGCAGATACGCAGCTCTCCGAAGCTAAGTGCCGGTCCCGGGCTTCTTTCGGCACAAACCGCTCTCAGGAGCTCCCTGCGCTCGCCACAATGCTCTGTGTGCGAAGAAGCCGCTTCTTCGCCTCCGGGAGAATCGGCGAGCGGCAGCTTCCCAAAGGCGAAGATGCAAGCTGCAGCACACAGGCACAGTGTGGGCAGCCATCAGACTTAGAGAAAACAGTACTTTACCACTCTCCTGCCTTTTCCATGGTTATTCTATTGGAAAAGAACGAGTTTTGGACAACTACCGTTCATTCTTGCCAAACTCTTTGCAGACCCCCGTGCAAGCTTTAGAACAAGATTTTGGATGTTTTCTTTCCTGGCAGAGTTTCTCTTTGCAAGATATGGTGGAAGAGCTTTTTGCTGAGTGTAGAGCGGCAAGACACGCAGAAGACGCAGATACGCAGCTCTCCGAAGCTAAGTGCCGGTCCCGGGCTTCTTTCGGCACAAACCGCTCTCAGGAGCTCTCTGCGCTCGCCACAATGCTCTGTGTGCGAAGAAGCCGCTTCTTCGCCTCCGGGAGAATCGGCGAGCGGCAGCTTCCCAAAGGCGAAGATGCAAGCTGCAGCACACAGGCACAGTGTGGGCAGCCTTCAGACTTAGAGAAAACAGTACTTTACCACTCTCCTGCCTTTTCCATGGTTATTCTATTGGAAAAGAACGAGTTTTGGACAACTACCTTTCATTCTTGCCAAACTCTTTGCAGACCCCCGTGCAAGCTTTAGAACAAGATTTTGGATGTTTTCTTTCCTGGCAGAGTTTCTCCTTGCAAGATATGGTGGAAAAGCTTTTGGCTGAGTGTAGAGCGGCAAGACACGCAGAAGACGCAGATAGGCAGCTCTCCGAAGCTAAGTGCCAGTCCCGGGCTTCTTTCGGCACAAACCGCTCTCAGGAGCTCCCTGCGCTCGCCACAATGCTCTGTGTGCGAAGAAGCCGCTTCTTCGCCTCCGGGAGAATCGGCGAGCGGCAGCTTCCCAAAGGCGAAGATGCAAGCTGCAGCACGCAGGCACAGTGTGGGCAGCCTTCAGACTTAGAGAAAACAGTACTTTACCACTCTCCTGCCTTTTCCATGGTTATTCTATTGGAAAAGAACGAGTTTTGGACAACTACCTTTCATTCTTGCCAAACTCTTTGCAGACCCCCGTGCAAGCTTTAGAACAAGATTTTGGATGTTTTCTTTCCTGGCAGAGTTTCTCCTTGCAAGATATGGTGGAAAAGCTTTTTGCTGAGTGTAGAGCGGCAAGACACGCAGAAGACGCAGATACGCAGCTCTCCGAAGCTAAGTGCCGGTCCCGGGCTTCTTTCGGCACAAACCGCTCTCAGGAGCTCCCTGCGCTCGCCACAATGCTCTGTGTGCGAAGAAGCCGCTTCTTCGCCTGCGGGAGAATCGGCGAGCGGCAGCTTCCCAAAGGCGAAGATGCAAGCTGCAGCACACAGGCACAGCGTGGGCAGCATTCAGACTTAGAGAAAACAGTACTTTACCACTCTCCTGCCTTTTCCATGGTTATTCTATTGGAAAAGAACGAGTTTTGGACAACTACCTTTCATTCTTGCCAAACTCTTTGCAGACCCCCGTGCAAGCTTTAGAACAAGATTTTGGATGTTTTCTTTCCTGGCAGAGTTTCTCCTTGCAAGATATGGTGGAAAAGCTTTTGGCTGAGTGTAGAGTGGCAAGACACGCAGAAGACGCAGATACGCAGCTCTCCGAAGCCAAGTGCCGGTCCCGGGCTTCTTTCGGCACAAACCGCTCTCAGGAGCTCCCTGCGCTCGCCACAATGCTCTGTGTGCGAAGAAGCCGCTTCTTCGCCTCCGGGAGAATCGGCGAGCGGCAGCTTCCCAAAGGCGAAGATGCAAGCTGCAGCACACAGGCACAGTGTGGGCAGCCTTCAGACTTAGAGAAAACAGTACTTTACCACTCTCCTGCCTTTTCCATGGTTATTCTATTGGAAAAGAACGAGTTTTGGACAACTACCTTTCATTCTTGCCAAACTCTTTGCAGACCCCCGTGCAAGCTTTAGAACAAGATTTTGGATGTTTTCTTTCCTGGCAGAGTTTCTCCTTGCAAGATATGGTGGAAAAGCTTTTGGCTGAGTGTAGAGCGGCAAGACACGCAGAAGACGCAGATACGCAGCTCTCCGAAGCTAAGTGCCGGTCCCGGGCTTCTTTCGGCACAAACCGCTCTCAGGAGCTCCCTGCGCTCGCCACAATGCTCTGTGTGCGAAGAAGCCGCTTCTTCGCCTCCGGGAGAATCGGCGAGCGGCAGCTTCCCAAAGGCTAAGATGCAAGCTGCAGCACGCAGGCACAGTGTGGGCAGCCTTCAGACTTAGAGAAAACAGTACTTTACCACTCTCCTGCCTTTTCCATGGTTATTCTATTGGAAAAGAACGAGTTTTGGACAACTACCTTTCATTCTTGCCAAACTCTTTGCAGACCCCCGTGCAAGCTTTAGAACAAGATTTTGGATGTTTTCTTTCCTGGCAGAGTTTCTCCTTGCAAGATATGGTGGAAAAGCTTTTTGCTGAGTGTAGAGCGGCAAGACACGCAGAAGACGCAGATACGCAGCTCTCCGAAGCTAAGTGCCGGTCCCGGGCTTCTTTCGGCACAAACCGCTCTCAGGAGCTCCCTGCGCTCGCCACAATGCTCTGTGTGCGAAGAAGCCGCTTCTTCGCCTCCGGGAGAATCGGCGAGCGGCAGCTTCCCAAAGGCGAAGATGCAAGCTGCAGCACGCAGGCACAGTGTGGGCAGCATTCAGACTTAGAGAAAACAGTACTTTACCACTCTCCTGCCTTTTCCATGGTTATTCTATTGGAAAAGAACGAGTTTTGGACAACTACCTTTCATTCTTGCCAAACTCTTTGCAGACCCCCGTGCAAGCTTTAGAACAAGATTTTGGATGTTTTCTTTCCTGGCAGAGTTTCTCCTTGCAAGATATGGTGGAAAAGCTTTTGGCTGAGTGTAGAGCGGCAAGACACGCAGAAGACGCAGATACGCAGCTCTCCGAAGCTAAGTGCCGGTCCCGGGCTTCTTTCGGCACAAACCGCTCTCAGGAGCTCCCTGCGCTCGCCACAATGCTCTGTGTGCGAAGAAGCCGCTTCTTCGCCTGCAGGAGAATCGGCGAGCGGCAGCTTCCCAAAGGCGAAGATGCAAGCTGCAGCACGCAGGCACAGTGTGGGCAGCCTTCAGACTTAGAGAAAACAGTACTTTACCACTCTCCTGCCTTTTCCATGGTTATTCTATTGGAAAAGAACGAGTTTTGGACAACTACCTTTCATTCTTGCCAAACTCTTTGCAGACCCCCGTGCAAGCTTTAGAACAAGATTTTGGATGTTTTCTTTCCTGGCAGAGTTTCTCCTTGCAAGATATGGTGGAAAAGCTTTTGGCTGAGTGTAGAGCGGCAAGACACGCAGAAGACGCAGATACGCAGCTCTCCGAAGCTAAGTGCCGGTCCCGGGCTTCTTTCGGCACAAACCGCTCTCAGGAGCTCCCTGCGCTCGCCACAATGCTCTGTGTGCGAAGAAGCCGCTTCTTCGCCTCCGGGAGAATCGGCGAGCGGCAGCTTCCCAAAGGCGAAGATGCAAGCTGCAGCACGCAGGCACAGTGTGGGCAGCCTTCAGACTTAGAGAAAACAGTACTTTACCACTCTCCTGCCTTTTCCATGGTTATTTTATTGGAAAAGAACGAGTTTTGGACAACTACCTTTCATTCTTGCCAAACTCTTTGCAGACCCCCGTGCAAGCTTTAGAACAAGATTTTGGATGTTTTCTTTCCTGGCAGAGTTTCTCCTTGCAAGATATGGTGGAAAAGCTTTTGGCTGAGTGTAGAGCGGCAAGACACGCAGAAGACGCAGATACGCAGCTCTCCGAAGCTAAGTGCCGGTCCCGGGCTTCTTTCGGCACAAACCGCTCTCAGGAGCTCCCTGCGCTCGCCACAATGCTCTGTGTGCGAAGAAGCCGCTTCTTCGCCTCCGGGAGAATCGGCGAGCGGCAGCTTCCCAAAGGCGAAGATGCAAGCTGCAGCACACAGGCACAGTGTGGGCAGCCTTCAGACTTAGAGAAAACAGTACTTTACCACTCTCCTGCCTTTTCCATGGTTATTCTATTGGAAAAGAACGAGTTTTGGACAACTACCTTTCATTCTTGCCAAACTCTTTGCAGACCCCCGTGCAAGCTTTAGAACAAGATTTTGGATGTTTTCTTTCCTGGCAGAGTTTCTCCTTGCAAGATATGGTGGAAAAGCTTTTGGCTGAGTGTAGAGCGGCAAGACACGCAGAAGACGCAGATACGCAGCTCTCCGAAGCTAAGTGCCGGTCCCGGGCTTCTTTCGGCACAAACCGCTCTCAGGAGCTCCCTGCGCTCGCCACAATGCTCTGTGTGCGAAGAAGCCGCTTCTTCGCCTCCGGGAGAATCGGCGAGCGGCAGCTTCCCAAAGGCGAAGATGCAAGCTGCAGCACACAGGCACAGTGTGGGCAGCCTTCAGACTTAGAGAAAACAGTACTTTACCACTCTCCTGCCTTTTCCATGGTTATTCTATTGGAAAAGAACGAGTTTTGGACAACTACCTTTCATTCTTGCCAAACTCTTTGCAGACCCCCGTGCAAGCTTTAGAACAAGATTTTGGATGTTTTCTTTCCTGGCAGAGTTTCTCCTTGCAAGATATGGTGGAAAAGCTTTTGGCTGAGTGTAGAGCGGCAAGACACGCAGAAGACGCAGATACGCAGCTCTCCGAAGCTAAGTGCCGGTCCCGGGCTTCTTTCGGCACAAACCGCTCTCAGGAGCTCCCTGCGCTCGCCACAATGCTCTGTGTGCGAAGAAGCCGCTTCTTCGCCTCCGGGAGAATCGGCGAGCGGCAGCTTCCCAAAGGCGAAGATGCAAGCTGCAGCACGCAGGCACAGTGTGGGCAGCCTTCAGACTTAGAGAAAACAGTACTTTACCACTCTCCTGCCTTTTCCATGGTTATTTTATTGGAAAAGAACGAGTTTTGGACAACTACCTTTCATTCTTGCCAAACTCTTTGCAGACCCCCGTGCAAGCTTTAGAACAAGATTTTGGATGTTTTCTTTCCTGGCAGAGTTTCTCCTTGCAAGATATGGTGGAAAAGCTTTTGGCTGAGTGTAGAGCGGCAAGACACGCAGAAGACGCAGATACGCAGCTCTCCGAAGCTAAGTGCCGGTCCCGGGCTTCTTTCGGCACAAACCGCTCTCAGGAGCTCCCTGCGCTCGCCACAATGCTCTGTGTGCGAAGAAGCCGCTTCTTCGCCTCCGGGAGAATCGGCGAGCGGCAGCTTCCCAAAGGCGAAGATGCAAGCTGCAGCACACAGGCACAGTGTGGGCAGCCTTCAGACTTAGAGAAAACAGTACTTTACCACTCTCCTGCCTTTTCCATGGTTATTCTATTGGAAAAGAACGAGTTTTGGACAACTACCTTTCATTCTTGCCAAGCTCTTTGCAGACCCCCGTGCAAGCTTTAGAACAAGATTTTGGATGTTTTCTTTCCTGGCAGAGTTTCTCCTTGCAAGATATGGTGGAAAAGCTTTTGGCTGAGTGTAGAGCGGCAAGACACGCAGAAGACGCAGATACGCAGCTCTCCGAAGCTAAGTGCCGGTCCCGGGCTTCTTTCGGCACAAACCGCTCTCAGGAGCTCCCTGCGCTCGCCACAATGCTCTGTGTGCGAAGAAGCCGCTTCTTCGCCTCCGGGAGAATCGGCGAGCGGCAGCTTCCCAAAGGCGAAGATGCAAGCTGCAGCACGCAGGCACAGTGTGGGCAGCCTTCAGACTTAGAGAAAACAGTACTTTACCACTCTCCTGCCTTTTCCATGGTTATTCTATTGGAAAAGAACGAGTTTTGGACAACTACCTTTCATTCTTGCCAAACTCTTTGCAGACCCCCGTGCAAGCTTTAGAACAAGATTTTGGATGTTTTCTTTCCTGGCAGAGTTTCTCCTTGCAAGATATGGTGGAAAAGCTTTTGGCTGAGTGTAGAGCGGCAAGACACGCAGAAGACGCAGATACGCAGCTCTCCGAAGCTAAGTGCCGGTCCCGGGCTTCTTTCGGCACAAACCGCTCTCAGGAGCTCCCTGCGCTCGCCACAATGCTCTGTGTGCAAAGAAGCCGCTTCTTCGCCTGCGGGAGAAGCGGCGAGCGGCAGCTTCCCAAAGGCGAAGATGCAAGCTGCAGCACGCAGGCACAGTGTGGGCAGCCTTCAGACTTAGAGAAAACAGTACTTTACCACTCTCCTGCCTTTTCCATGGTTATTCTATTGGAAAAGAACGAGTTTTGGACAACTACCTTTCATTCTTGCCAAACTCTTTGCAGACCCCCGTGCAAGCTTTAGAACAAGATTTTGGATGTTTTCTTTCCTGGCAGAGTTTCTCCTTGCAAGATATGGTGGAAAAGCTTTTGGCTGAGTGTAGAGCGGCAAGACACGCAGAAGACGCAGATACGCAGCTCTCCGAAGCTAAGTGCCGGTCCCGGGCTTCTTTTGGCACAAACCGCTCTCAGGAGCTCCCTGCGCTCGCCACAATGCTCTGTGTGCGAAGAAGCCGCTTCTTCGCCTGCGGGAGAATCGGCGAGCGGCAGCTTCCCAAAGGCGAAGATGCAAGCTGCAGCACGCAGGCACAGTGTGGGCAGCCTTCAGACTTAGAGAAAACAGTACTTTACCACTCTCCTGCCTTTTCCATGGTTATTCTATTGGAAAAGAACGAGTTTTGGACAACTACCTTTCATTCTTGCCAAACTCTTTGCAGACCCCCGTGCAAGCTTTAGAACAAGATTTTGGATGTTTTCTTTCCTGGCAGAGTTTCTCCTTGCAAGATATGGTGGAAAAGCTTTTTGCTGAGTGTAGAGCGGCAAGACACGCAGAAGACGCAGATACGCAGCTCTCCGAAGCTAAGTGCCGGTCCCGGGCTTCTTTCGGCACAAACCGCTCTCAGGAGCTCCCTGCGCTCGCCACAATGCTCTGTGTGCGAAGAAGCCGCTTCTTCGCCTCCGGGAGAATCGGCGAGCGGCAGCTTCCCAAAGGCGAAGATGCAAGCTGCAGCACGCAGGCACAGTGTGGGCAGCCTTCAGACTTAGAGAAAACAGTACTTTACCACTCTCCTGCCTTTTCCATGGTTATTCTATTGGAAAAGAACGAGTTTTGGACAACTACCTTTCATTCTTGCCAAACTCTTTGCAGACCCCCGTGCAAGCTTTAGAACAAGATTTTGGATGTTTTCTTTCCTGGCAGAGTTTCTCCTTGCAAGATATGGTGGAAAAGCTTTTGGCTGAGTGTAGAGCGGCAAGACACGCAGAAGACGCAGATACGCAGCTCTCCGAAGCTAAGTGCCGGTCCCGGGCTTCTTTCGGCACAAACCGCTCTCAGGAGCTCCCTGCGCTCGCCACAATGCTCTGTGTGCGAAGAAGCCGCTTCTTCGCCTCCGGGAGAATCGGCGAGCGGCAGCTTCCCAAAGGCGAAGATGCAAGCTGCAGCACGCAGGCACAGTGTGGGCAGCCTTCAGACTTAGAGAAAACAGTACTTTACCACTCTCCTGCCTTTTCCATGGTTATTCTATTGGAAAAGAACGAGTTTTGGACAACTACCTTTCATTCTTGCCAAACTCTTTGCAGACCCCCGTGCAAGCTTTAGAACAAGATTTTGGATGTTTTCTTTCCTGGCAGAGTTTCTCCTTGCAAGATATGGTGGAAAAGCTTTTGGCTGAGTGTAGAGCGGCAAGACACGCAGAAGACGCAGATACGCAGCTCTCCGAAGCTAAGTGCCGGTCCCGGGCTTCTTTCGGCACAAACCGCTCTCAGGAGCTCCCTGCGCTCGCCACAATGCTCTGTGTGCGAAGAAGCCGCTTCTTCGCCTCCGGGAGAATCGGCGAGCGGCAGCTTCCCAAAGGCGAAGATGCAAGCTGCAGCACGCAGGCACAGTGTGGGCAGCCTTCAGACTTAGAGAAAACAGTACTTTACCACTCTCCTGCCTTTTCCATGGTTATTCTATTGGAAAAGAACGAGTTTTGGACAACTACCTTTCATTCTTGCCAAACTCTTTGCAGACCCCCGTGCAAGCTTTAGAACAAGATTTTGGATGTTTTCTTTCCTGGCAGAGTTTCTCCTTGCAAGATATGGTGGAAAAGCTTTTTGCTGAGTGTAGAGCGGCAAGACACGCAGAAGACGCAGATACGCAGCTCTCCGAAGCTAAGTGCCGGTCCCGGGCTTCTTTCGGCACAAACCGCTCTCAGGAGCTCCCTGCGCTCGCCACAATGCTCTGTGTGCGAAGAAGCCGCTTCTTCGCCTGCGGGAGAATCGGCGAGCGGCAGCTTCCCAAAGGCGAAGATGCAAGCTGCAGCACGCAGGCACAGTGTGGGCAGCCTTCAGACTTAGAGAAAACAGTACTTTACCACTCTCCTGCCTTTTCCATGGTTATTCTATTGGAAAAGAACGAGTTTTGGACAACTACCTTTCATTCTTGCCAAACTCTTTGCAGACCCCCGTGCAAGCTTTAGAACAAGATTTTGGATGTTTTCTTTCCTGGCAGAGTTTCTCCTTGCAAGATATGGTGGAAAAGCTTTTTGCTGAGTGTAGAGCGGCAAGACACGCAGAAGACGCAGATACGCAGCTCTCCGAAGCTAAGTGCCGGTCCCGGGCTTCTTTCGGCACAAACCGCTCTCAGGAGCTCCCTGCGCTCGCCACAATGCTCTGTGTGCGAAGAAGCCGCTTCTCCGCCTGCGGGAGAATCGGCGAGCGGCAGCTTCCCAAAGGCGAAGATGCAAGCTGCAGCACGCAGGCACAGTGTGGGCAGCCTTCAGACTTAGAGAAAACAGTACTTTACCACTCTCCTGCCTTTTCCATGGTTATTCTATTGGAAAAGAACGAGTTTTGGACAACTACCTTTCATTCTTGCCAAACTCTTTGCAGACCCCCGTGCAAGCTTTAGAACAAGATTTTGGATGTTTTCTTTCCTGGCAGAGTTTCTCCTTGCAAGATATGGTGGAAAAGCTTTTGGCTGAGTGTAGAGCGGCAAGACACGCAGAAGACGCAGATACGCAGCTCTCCGAAGCTAAGTGCCGGTCCCGGGCTTCTTTCGGCACAAACCGCTCTCAGGAGCTCCCTGCGCTCGCCACAATGCTCTGTGTGCGAAGAAGCCGCTTCTTCGCCTCCGTGAGAATCGGCGAGAGGCAGCTTCCCAAAGGCGAAGATGCAAGCTGCAGCACACAGGCACAGTGTGGGCAGCCTTCAGACTTAGAGAAAACAGTACTTTACCACTCTCCTGCCTTTTCCATGGTTATTCTATTGGAAAAGAACGAGTTTTGGACAACTACCTTTCATTCTTGCCAAACTCTTTGCAGACCCCCGTGCAAGCTTTAGAACAAGATTTTGGATGTTTTCTTTCCTGGCAGAGTTTCTCCTTGCAAGATATGGTGGAAAAGCTTTTGGCTGAGTGTAGAGCGGCAAGACACGCAGAAGACGCAGATACGCAGCTCTCCGAAGCTAAGTCCCGGTCCCGGGCTTCTTTCGGCAAAAACCGCTCTCAGGAGCTCCCTGCGCTCGCCACAATGCTCTGTGTGCGAAGAAGCCGCTTCTTCGCCTCCGGGAGAATCGGCGAGCGGCAGCTTCCCAAAGGCGAAGATGCAAGCTGCAGCACGCAGGCACAGTGTGGGCAGCCTTCAGACTTAGAGAAAACAGTACTTTACCACTCTCCTGCCTTTTCCATGGTTATTCTATTGGAAAAGAACGAGTTTTGGACAACTACCTTTCATTCTTGCCAAACTCTTTGCAGACCCCCGTGCAAGCTTTAGAACAAGATTTTGGATGTTTTCTTTCCTGGCAGAGTTTCTCCTTGCAAGATATGGTGGAAAAGCTTTTGGCTGAGTGTAGAGCGGCAAGACACGCAGAAGACGCAGATACGCAGCTCTCCGAAGCTAAGTGCCGGTCCCGGGCTTCTTTCGGCACAAACCGCTCTCAGGAGCTCCCTGCGCTCGCCACAATGCTCTGTGTGCGAAGAAGCCGCTTCTTCGCCTCCGGGAGAATCGGCGAGCGGCAGCTTCCCAAAGGCGAAGATGCAAGCTGCAGCACGCCAGGCACAGTGTGGGCAGCCTTCAGACTTAGAGAAAACAGTACTTTACCACTCTCCTGCCTTTTCCATGGTTATTCTATTGGAAAAGAACGAGTTTTGGACAACTACCTTTCATTCTTGCCAAACTCTTTGCAGACCCCCGTGCAAGCTTTAGAACAAGATTTTGGATGTTTTCTTTCCTGGCAGAGTTTCTCCTTGCAAGATATGGTGGAAAAGCTTTTGGCTGAGTGTAGAGCGGCAAGACACGCAGAAGACGCAGATACGCAGCTCTCCGAAGCTAAGTGCCGGTCCCGGGCTTCTTTCGGCACAAACCGCTCTCAGGAGCTCCCTGCGCTCGCCACAATGCTCTGTGTGCGAAGAAGCCGCTTCTTCGCCTCCGGGAGAATCGGCGAGCGGCAGCTTCCCAAAGGCGAAGATGCAAGCTGCAGCACACAGGCACAGTGTGGGCAGCCTTCAGACTTAGAGAAAACAGTACTTTACCACTCTCCTGCCTTTTCCATGGTTATTCTATTGGAAAAGAACGAGTTTTGGACAACTACCTTTCATTTTTGCCAAACTCTTTGCAGACCCCCGTGCAAGCTTTAGAACAAGATTTTGGATGTTTTCTTTCCTGGCAGAGTTTCTCCTTGCAAGATATGGTGGAAAAGCTTTTGGCTGAGTGTAGAGCGGCAAGACACGCAGAAGACGCAGATACGCAGCTCTCCGAAGCTAAGTGCCGGTCCCGGGCTTCTTTCGGCACAAACCGCTCTCAGGAGCTCCCTGCGCTCGCCACAATGCTCTGTGTGCGAAGAAGCCGCTTCTTCGCCTCAGGAGAATCGGCGAGCGGCAGCTTCCCAAAGGCGAAGATGCAAGCTGCGGCACACAGGCACAGTGTGGGCAGCCTTCAGACTTAGAGAAAACAGTACTTTACCACTCTCCTGCCTTTTCCATGGTTATTCTATTGGAAAAGAACGAGTTTTGGACAACTACCTTTCATTCTTGCCAAACTCTTTGCAGACCCCCGTGCAAGCTTTAGAACAAGATTTTGGATGTTTTCTTCCCTGGCAGAGTTTCTCCTTGCAAGATATGGTGGAAAAGCTTTTGGCTGAGTGTAGAGCGGCAAGACACGCAGAAGACGCAGATACGCAGCTCTCCGAAGCTAAGTGCCGGTCCCGGGCTTCTTTCGGCACAAACCGCTCTCAGGAGCTCCCTGCGCTCGCCACAATGCTCTGTGTGCGAAGAAGCCGCTTCTTCGCCTCCGGGAGAATCGGCGAGCGGCAGCTTCCCAAAGGCGAAGATGCAAGCTGCAGCACACAGGCACAGTGTGGGCAGCCTTCAGACTTAGAGAAAACAGTACTTTACCACTCTCCTGCCTTTTCCATGGTTATTCTATTGGAAAAGAACGAGTTTTGCACAACTACCTTTCATTCTTGCCAAACTCTTTGCAGACCCCCGTGCAAGCTTTAGAACAAGATTTTGGATGTTTTCTTTCCTGGCAGAGTTTCTCCTTGCAAGATATGCTGGAAAAGCTTTTGGCTGAGTGTAGAGCGGCAAGACACGCAGAAGAGGCAGATACGCAGCTCTCCGAAGCTAAGTGCCGGTCCCGGGCTTCTTTCGGCACAAACCGCTCTCAGGAGCTCCCTGCGCTCGCCACAATGCTCTGTGTGCGAAGAAGCCGCTTCTTCGCCTCCGGGAGAATCGGCGAGCGGCAGCTTCCCAAAGGCGAAGATGCAAGCTGCAGCACACAGGCACAGTGTGGGCAGCCTTCAGACTTAGAGAAAACAGTACTTTACCACTCTCCTGCCTTTTCCATGGTTATTCTATTGGAAAAGAACGAGTTTTGGACAACTACCTTTCATTCTTGCCAAACTCTTTGCAGACCCCCGTGCAAGCTTTAGAACAAGATTTTGGATGTTTTCTTTCCTGGCAGAGTTTCTCCTTGCAAGATATGCTGGAAAAGCTTTTGGCTGAGTGTAGAGCGGCAAGACACGCAGAAGACGCAGATACGCAGCTCTCCGAAGCTAAGTGCCGGTCCCGGGCTTCTTTCGGCACAAACCGCTCTCAGGAGCTCCCTGCGCTCGCCACAATGCTCTGTGTGCGAAGAAGCCGCTTCTTCGCCTCCGGGAGAATCGGCGAGCGGCAGCTTCCCAAAGGCGAAGATGCAAGCTGCAGCACACAGGCACAGTGTGGGCAGCCTTCAGACTTAGAGAAAACAGTACTTTACCACTCTCCTGCCTTTTCCATGGTTATTCTATTGGAAAAGAACGAGTTTTGGACAACTACCTTTCATTCTTGCCAAACTCTTTGCAGACCCCCGTGCAAGCTTTAGAACAAGATTTTGGATGTTTTCTTTCCTGGCAGAGTTTCTCCTTGCAAGATATGGTGGAAAAGCTTTTGGCTGAGTGTAGAGCGGCAAGACACGCAGAAGACGCAGATACGCAGCTCTCCGAAGCTAAGTGCCGGTCCCGGGCTTCTTTCGGCACAAACCGCTCTCAGGAGCTCCCTGCGCTCGCCACAATGCTCTGTGTGCGAAGAAGCCGCTTCTTCGCCTCCGGGAGAATCGGCGAGCGGCAGCTTCCCAAAGGCGAAGATGCAAGCTGCAGCACACAGGCACAGTGTGGGCAGCCTTCAGACTTAGAGAAAACAGTACTTTACCACTCTCCTGCCTTTTCCATGGTTATTCTATTGGAAAAGAACGAGTTTTGGACAACTACCTTTCATTCTTGCCAAACTCTTTGCAGACCCCCGTGCAAGCTTTAGAACAAGATTTTGGATGTTTTCTTTCCTGGCAGAGTTTCTCCTTGCAAGATATGCTGGAAAAGCTTTTGGCTGAGTGTAGAGCGGCAAGACACGCAGAAGACGCAGATACGCAGCTCTCCGAAGCTAAGTGCCGGTCCCGGGCTTCTTTCGGCACAAACCGCTCTCAGCAGCTCCCTGCGCTCGCCACAATGCTCTGTGTGCGAAGAAGCCGCTTCTTCGCCTCCGGGAGAATCGGCGAGCGGCAGCTTCCCAAAGGCGAAGATGCAAGCTGCAGCACACAGGCACAGTGTGGGCAGCCTTCAGACTTAGAGAAAACAGTACTTTACCACTCTCCTGCCTTTTCCATGGTTATTCTATTGGAAAAGAACGAGTTTTGGACAACTACCTTTCATTCTTGCCAAACTCTTTGCAGACCCCCGTGCAAGCTTTAGAACAAGATTTTGGATGTTTTCTTTCCTGGCAGAGTTTCTCCTTGCAAGATATGGTGGAAAAGCTTTTGGCTGAGTGTAGAGCGGCAAGACACGCAGAAGACGCAGATACGCAGCTCTCCGAAGCTAAGTGCCGGTCCCGGGCTTCTTTCGGCACAAACCGCTCTCAGGAGCTCCCTGCGCTCGCCACAATGCTCTGTGTGCGAAGAAGCCGCTTCTTCGCCTGCGGGAGAATCGGCGAGCGGCAGCTTCCCAAAGGCGAAGATGCAAGCTGCAGCACACAGGCACAGTGTGGGCAGCCATCAGACTTAGAGAAAACAGTACTTTACCACTCTCTTGCCTTTTCCATGGTTATTCTATTGGAATAGAACGAGTTTTGGACAACTACCTTTCATTCTTGCCAAACTCTTTGCAGACCCCCGTGCAAGCTTTAGAACAAGATTTTGGATGTTTTCTTTCCTGGCAGAGTTTCTCCTTGCAAGATATGCTGGAAAAGCTTTTGGCTGAGTGTAGAGCGGCAAGACACGCAGAAGACGCAGATACGCAGCTCTCCGAAGCTAAGTGCCGGTCCCGGGCTTCTTTCGGCACAAACCGCTCTCAGGAGCTCCCTGCGCTCGCCACAATGCTCTGTGTGCGAAGAAGCCGCTTCTTCGCCTCCGGGAGAATCGGCGAGCGGCAGCTTCCCAAAGGCGAAGATGCAAGCTGCAGCACACAGGCACAGTGTGGGCAGCCTTCAGACTTAGAGAAAACAGTACTTTACCACTCTCCTGCCTTTTCCATGGTTATTCTATTGGAAAAGAACGAGTTTTGGACAACTACCTTTCATTCTTGCCAAACTCTTTGCAGACCCCCGTGCAAGCTTTAGAACAAGATTTTGGATGTTTTCTTTCCTGGCAGAGTTTCTCCTTGCAAGATATGCTGGAAAAGCTTTTGGCTGAGTGTAGAGCGGCAAGACACGCAGAAGACGCAGATACGCAGCTCTCCGAAGCTAAGTGCCGGTCCCGGGCTTCTTTCGGCACAAACCGCTCTCAGCAGCTCCCTGCGCTCGCCACAATGCTCTGTGTGCGAAGAAGCCGCTTCTTCGCCTCCGGGAGAATCGGCGAGCGGCAGCTTCCCAAAGGCGAAGATGCAAGCTGCAGCACACAGGCACAGTGTGGGCAGCCTTCAGACTTAGAGAAAACAGTACTTTACCACTCTCCTGCCTTTTCCATGGTTATTCTATTGGAAAAGAACGAGTTTTGGACAACTACCTTTCATTCTTGCCAAACTCTTTGCAGACCCCCGTGCAAGCTTTAGAACAAGATTTTGGATGTTTTCTTTCCTGGCAGAGTTTCTCCTTGCAAGATATGGTGGAAAAGCTTTTGGCTGAGTGTAGAGCGGCAAGACACGCAGAAGACGCAGATACGCAGCTCTCCGAAGCTAAGTGCCGGTCCCGGGCTTCTTTCGGCACAAACCGCTCTCAGGAGCTCCCTGCGCTCGCCACAATGCTCTGTGTGCGAAGAAGCCGCTTCTTCGCCTGCGGGAGAATCGGCGAGCGGCAGCTTCCCAAAGGCGAAGATGCAAGCTGCAGCACACAGGCACAGTGTGGGCAGCCATCAGACTTAGAGAAAACAGTACTTTACCACTCTCTTGCCTTTTCCATGGTTATTCTATTGGAATAGAACGAGTTTTGGACAACTACCTTTCATTCTTGCCAAACTCTTTGCAGACCCCCGTGCAAGCTTTAGAACAAGATTTTGGATGTTTTCTTTCCTGGCAGAGTTTCTCCTTGCAAGATATGCTGGAAAAGCTTTTGGCTGAGTGTAGAGCGGCAAGACACGCAGAAGACGCAGATACGCAGCTCTCCGAAGCTAAGTGCCGGTCCCGGGCTTCTTTCGGCACAAACCGCTCTCAGGAGCTCCCTGCGCTCGCCACAATGCTCTGTGTGCGAAGAAGCCGCTTCTTCGCCTCCGGGAGAATCGGCGAGCGGCAGCTTCCCAAAGGCGAAGATGCAAGCTGCAGCACACAGGCACAGTGTGGGCAGCCTTCAGACTTAGAGAAAACAGTACTTTACCACTCTCCTGCCTTTTCCATGGTTATTCTATTGGAAAAGAACGAGTTTTGGACAACTACCTTTCATTCTTGCCAAACTCTTTGCAGACCCGCGTGCAAGCTTTAGAACAAGATTTTGGATGTTTTCTTTCCTGGCAGAGTTTCTCCTTGCAAGATATGGTGGAAAAGCTTTTTGCTGAGTGTAGAGCGGCAAGACACGCAGAAGACGCAGATACGCAGCTCTCCGAAGCTAAGTGCCGGTCCCGGGCTTCTTTCGGCACAAACCGCTCTCAGGAGCTCCCTGCGCTCGCCACAATGCTCTGTGTGCGAAGAAGCCGCTTCTTCGCCTCCGGGAGAATCGGCGAGCGGCAGCTTGCCAAAGGCGAAGATGCAAGCTGCAGCACACAGGCACAGTGTGGGCAGCCTTCAGACTTAGAGAAAACAGTACTTTACCACTCTCCTGCCTTTTCCATGGTTATTCTATTGGAAAAGAACGAGTTTTGGACAACTACCTTTCATTCTTGCCAAACTCTTTGCAGACCCCCGTGCAAGCTTTAGAACAAGATTTTGGATGTTTTCTTTCCTGGCAGAGTTTCTCCTTGCAAGATATGGTGGAAAAGCTTTTGGCTGAGTGTAGAGCGGCAAGACACGCAGAAGACGCAGATACGCAGCTCTCCGAAGCTAAGTGCCGGTCCCGGGCTTCTTTCGGCACAAACCGCTCTCAGGAGCTCCCTGCGCTCGCCACAATGCTCTGTGTGCGAAGAAGCCGCTTCTTCGCCTCCGGGAGAATCGGCGAGCGGCAGCTTCCCAAAGGCGAAGATGCAAGCTGCAGCACACAGGCACAGTGTGGGCAGCCTTCAGACTTAGAGAAAACAGTACTTTACCACTCTCCTGCCTTTTCCATGGTTATTCTATTGGAAAAGAACGAGTTTTGGACAACTACCTTTCATTCTTGCCAAACTCTTTGCAGACCCCCGTGCAAGCTTTAGAACAAGATTTTGGATGTTTTCTTTCCTGGCAGAGTTTCTCCTTGCAAGATATGCTGGAAAAGCTTTTGGCTGAGTGTAGAGCGGCAAGACACGCAGAAGACGCAGATACGCAGCTCTCCGAAGCTAAGTGCCGGTCCCGGGCTTCTTTCGGCACAAACCGCTCTCAGCAGCTCCCTGCGCTCGCCACAATGCTCTGTGTGCGAAGAAGCCGCTTCTTCGCCTCCGGGAGAATCGGCGAGCGGCAGCTTCCCAAAGGCGAAGATGCAAGCTGCAGCACACAGGCACAGTGTGGGCAGCCTTCAGACTTAGAGAAAACAGTACTTTACCACTCTCCTGCCTTTTCCATGGTTATTCTATTGGAAAAGAACGAGTTTTGGACAACTACCTTTCATTCTTGCCAAACTCTTTGCAGACCCCCGTGCAAGCTTTAGAACAAGATTTTGGATGTTTTCTTTCCTGGCAGAGTTTCTCCTTGCAAGATATGGTGGAAAAGCTTTTTGCTGAGTGTAGAGCGGCAAGACACGCAGAAGACGCAGATACGCAGCTCTCCGAAGCTAAGTGCCGGTCCCGGGCTTCTTTCGGCACAAACCGCTCTCAGGAGCTCCCTGCGCTCGCCACAATGCTCTGTGTGCGAAGAAGCCGCTTCTTCGCCTCCGGGAGAATCGGCGAGCGGCAGCTTCCCAAAGGCGAAGATGCAAGCTGCAGCACACAGGCACAGTGTGGGCAGCCTTCAGACTTAGAGAAAACAGTACTTTACCACTCTCCTGCCTTATCCATGGTTATTCTATTGGAAAAGAACGAGTTTTGGACAACTACCTTTCATTCTTGCCAAACTCTTTGCAGACCCCCGTGCAAGCTTTAGAACAAGATTTTGGATGTTTTCTTCCCTGGCAGAGTTTCTCCTTGCAAGATATGGTGGAAAAGCTTTTTGCTGAGTGTAGAGCGGCAAGACACGCAGAAGACGCAGATACGCAGCTCTCCGAAGCTAAGTGCCGGTCCCGGGCTTCTTTCGGCACAAACCGCTCTCAGCAGCTCCCTGCGCTCGCCACAATGCTCTGTGTGCGAAGAAGCCGCTTCTTCGCCTCCGGGAGAATCGGCGAGCGGCAGCTTCCCAAAGGCGAAGATGCAAGCTGCAGCACACAGGCACAGTGTGGGCAGCCTTCAGACTTAGAGAAAACAGTACTTTACCACTCTCCTGCCTTTTCCATGGTTATTCTATTGGAAAAGAACGAGTTTTGGACAACTACCTTTCATTCTTGCCAAACTCTTTGCAGACCCCCGTGCAAGCTTTAGAACAAGATTTTGGATGTTTTCTTTCCTGGCAGAGTTTCACTTTGCAAGTTATGGTGGAAAAGCTTTTTGCTGAGTGTAGAGCGGCAAGACACGCAGAAGACGCAGATACGCAGCTCTCCGAAGCTAAGTGCCGGTCCCGGGCTTCTTTCGGCACAAACCGCTCTCAGGAGCTCCCTGCGCTCGCCACAATGCTCTGTGTGCGAAGAAGCCGCTTCTTCGCCTCCGGGAGAATCGGCGAGCGGCAGCTTCCCAAAGGCGAAGATGCAAGCTGCAGCACACAGGCACAGTGTGGGCAGCCTTCAGACTTAGAGAAAACAGTACTTTACCATTCTCCTGCCTTTTCCATGGTTATTCTATTGGAAAAGAACGAGTTTTGGACAACTACCTTTCATTCTTGCCAAACTCTTTGCAGACCCCCGTGCAAGCTTTAGAACAAGATTTTGGATGTTTTCTTTCCTGGCAGAGTTTCTCCTTGCAAGATATGGTGGAAAAGCTTTTTGCTGAGTGTAGAGCGGCAAGACACGCAGAAGACGCAGATACGCAGCTCTCCGAAGCTAAGTGCCGGTCCCGGGCTTCTTTCGGCACAAACCGCTCTCAGGAGCTCCCTGCGCTCGCCACAATGCTCTGTGTGCGAAGAAGCCGCTTCTTCGCCTGCGGGAGAATCGGCGAGCGGCAGCTTCCCAAAGGCGAAGATGCAAGCTGCGGCACACAGGCACAGTGTGGGCAGCCTTCAGACTTAGAGAAAACAGTACTTTACCACTCTCCTGCCTTTTCCATGGTTATTCTATTGGAAAAGAACGAGTTTTGGACAACTACCTTTCATTCTTGCCAAACTCTTTGCAGACCCCCGTGCAAGCTTTAGAACAAGATTTTGGATGTTTTCTTTCCTGGCAGAGTTTCTCCTTGCAAGATATGGTGGAAAAGCTTTTGGCTGAGTGTAGAGCGGCAAGACACGCAGAAGACGCAGATACGCAGCTCTCCGAAGCTAAGTGCCGGTCCCGGGCTTCTTTCGGCACAAACCGCTCTCAGGAGCTCCCTGCGCTCGCCACAATGCTCTGTGTGCGAAGAAGCCGCTTCTTCGCCTCCGGGAGAATCGGCGAGCGGCAGCTTCCCAAAGGCGAAGATGCAAGCTGCAGCACACAGGCACAGTGTGGGCAGCCTTCAGACTTAGAGAAAACAGTACTTTACCACTCTCCTGCCTTTTCCATGGTTATTCTATTGGAAAAGAACGAGTTTTGGACAACTACCTTTCATTCTTGCCAAACTCTTTGCAGACCCCCGTGCAAGCTTTAGAACAAGATTTTGGATGTTTTCTTTCCTGGCAGAGTTTCTCCTTGCAAGATATGCTGGAAAAGCTTTTGGCTGAGTGTAGAGCGGCAAGACACGCAGAAGACGCAGATACGCAGCTCTCCGAAGCTAAGTGCCGGTCCCGGGCTTCTTTCGGCACAAACCGCTCTCAGGAGCTCCCTGCGCTCGCCACAATGCTCTGTGTGCGAAGAAGCCGCTTCTTCGCCTCCGGGAGAATCGGCGAGCGGCAGCTTCCCAAAGGCGAAGATGCAAGCTGCAGCACACAGGCACAGTGTGGGCAGCCTTCAGACTTAGAGAAAACAGTACTTTACCACTCTCCTGCCTTTTCCATGGTTATTCTATTGGAAAAGAACGAGTTTTGGACAACTACCTTTCATTCTTGCCAAACTCTTTGCAGACCCGCGTGCAAGCTTTAGAACAAGATTTTGGATGTTTTCTTTCCTGGCAGAGTTTCTCCTTGCAAGATATGGTGGAAAAGCTTTTGGCTGAGTGTAGAGCGGCAAGACACGCAGAAGACGCAGATACGCAGCTCTCCGAAGCTAAGTGCCGGTCCCGGGCTTCTTTCGTCACAAACCGCTCTCAGGAGCTCCCTGCGCTCGCCACAATGCTCTGTGTGCGAAGAAGCCGCTTCTTCGCCTCCGGGAGAATCGGCGAGCGGCAGCTTCCCAAAGGCGAAGATGCAAGCTGCAGCACACAGGCACAGTGTGGGCAGCCTTCAGACTTAGAGAAAACAGTACTTTACCACTCTCCTGCCTTTTCCATGGTTATTCTATTGGAAAAGAACGAGTTTTGGACAACTACCTTTCATTCTTGCCAAACTCTTTGCAGACCCCCGTGCAAGCTTTAGAACAAGATTTTGGATGTTTTCTTTCCTGGCAGAGTTTCTCCTTGCAAGATATGGTGGAAAAGCTTTTGGCTGAGTGTAGAGCGGCAAGACACGCAGAAGACGCAGATACGCAGCTCTCCGAAGCTAAGTGCCGGTCCCGGGCTTCTTTCGGCACAAACCGCTCTCAGGAGCTCCCTGCGCTCGCCACAATGCTCTGTGTGCGAAGAAGCCGCTTCTTCGCCTCCGGGAGAATCGGCGAGCGGCAGCTTCCCAAAGGCGAAGATGCAAGCTGCAGCACACAGGCACAGTGTGGGCAGCCTTCAGACTTAGAGAAAACAGTACTTTACCACTCTCCTGCCTTTTCCATGGTTATTCTATTGGAAAAGAACGAGTTTTGGACAACTACCTTTCATTCTTGCCAAACTCTTTGCAGACCCCCGTGCAAGCTTTAGAACAAGATTTTGGATGTTTTCTTCCCTGGCAGAGTTTCTCCTTGCAAGATATGCTGGAAAAGCTTTTTGCTGAGTGTAGAGCGGCAAGACACGCAGAAGACGCAGATACGCAGCTCTCCGAAGCTAAGTGCCGGTCCCGGGCTTCTTTCGGCACAAACCGCTCTCAGCAGCTCCCTGCGCTCGCCACAATGCTCTGTGTGCGAAGAAGCCGCTTCTTCGCCTCCGGGAGAATCGGCGAGCGGCAGCTTCCCAAAGGCGAAGATGCAAGCTGCAGCACACAGGCACAGTGTGGGCAGCCTTCAGACTTAGAGAAAACAGTACTTTACCACTCTCCTGCCTTTTCCATGGTTATTCTATTGGAAAAGAACGAGTTTTGGACAACTACCTTTCATTCTTGCCAAACTCTTTGCAGACCCCCGTGCAAGCTTTAGAACAAGATTTTGGATGTTTTCTTTCCTGGCAGAGTTTCACTTTGCAAGTTATGGTGGAAAAGCTTTTTGCTGAGTGTAGAGCGGCAAGACACGCAGAAGACGCAGATACGCAGCTCTCCGAAGCTAAGTGCCGGTCCCGGGCTTCTTTCGGCACAAACCGCTCTCAGGAGCTCCCTGCGCTCGCCACAATGCTCTGTGTGCGAAGAAGCCGCTTCTTCGCCTCCGGGAGAATCGGCGAGCGGCAGCTTCCCAAAGGCGAAGATGCAAGCTGCAGCACACAGGCACAGTGTGGGCAGCCTTCAGACTTAGAGAAAACAGTACTTTACCATTCTCCTGCCTTTTCCATGGTTATTCTATTGGAAAAGAACGAGTTTTGGACAACTACCTTTCATTCTTGCCAAACTCTTTGCAGACCCCCGTGCAAGCTTTAGAACAAGATTTTGGATGTTTTCTTTCCTGGCAGAGTTTCTCCTTGCAAGATATGGTGGAAAAGCTTTTTGCTGAGTGTAGAGCGGCAAGACACGCAGAAGACGCAGATACGCAGCTCTCCGAAGCTAAGTGCCGGTCCCGGGCTTCTTTCGGCACAAACCGCTCTCAGGAGCTCCCTGCGCTCGCCACAATGCTCTGTGTGCGAAGAAGCCGCTTCTTCGCCTGCGGGAGAATCGGCGAGCGGCAGCTTCCCAAAGGCGAAGATGCAAGCTGCGGCACACAGGCACAGTGTGGGCAGCCTTCAGACTTAGAGAAAACAGTACTTTACCACTCTCCTGCCTTTTCCATGGTTATTCTATTGGAAAAGAACGAGTTTTGGACAACTACCTTTCATTCTTGCCAAACTCTTTGCAGACCCCCGTGCAAGCTTTAGAACAAGATTTTGGATGTTTTCTTTCCTGGCAGAGTTTCTCCTTGCAAGATATGGTGGAAAAGCTTTTGGCTGAGTGTAGAGCGGCAAGACACGCAGAAGACGCAGATACGCAGCTCTCCGAAGCTAAGTGCCGGTCCCGGGCTTCTTTCGGCACAAACCGCTCTCAGGAGCTCCCTGCGCTCGCCACAATGCTCTGTGTGCGAAGAAGCCGCTTCTTCGCCTCCGGGAGAATCGGCGAGCGGCAGCTTCCCAAAGGCGAAGATGCAAGCTGCAGCACACAGGCACAGTGTGGGCAGCCTTCAGACTTAGAGAAAACAGTACTTTACCACTCTCCTGCCTTTTCCATGGTTATTCTATTGGAAAAGAACGAGTTTTGGACAACTACCTTTCATTCTTGCCAAACTCTTTGCAGACCCCCGTGCAAGCTTTAGAACAAGATTTTGGATGTTTTCTTTCCTGGCAGAGTTTCTCCTTGCAAGATATGCTGGAAAAGCTTTTGGCTGAGTGTAGAGCGGCAAGACACGCAGAAGACGCAGATACGCAGCTCTCCGAAGCTAAGTGCCGGTCCCGGGCTTCTTTCGGCACAAACCGCTCTCAGGAGCTCCCTGCGCTCGCCACAATGCTCTGTGTGCGAAGAAGCCGCTTCTTCGCCTCCGGGAGAATCGGCGAGCGGCAGCTTCCCAAAGGCGAAGATGCAAGCTGCAGCACACAGGCACAGTGTGGGCAGCCTTCAGACTTAGAGAAAACAGTACTTTACCACTCTCCTGCCTTTTCCATGGTTATTCTATTGGAAAAGAACGAGTTTTGGACAACTACCTTTCATTCTTGCCAAACTCTTTGCAGACCCGCGTGCAAGCTTTAGAACAAGATTTTGGATGTTTTCTTTCCTGGCAGAGTTTCTCCTTGCAAGATATGGTGGAAAAGCTTTTGGCTGAGTGTAGAGCGGCAAGACACGCAGAAGACGCAGATACGCAGCTCTCCGAAGCTAAGTGCCGGTCCCGGGCTTCTTTCGTCACAAACCGCTCTCAGGAGCTCCCTGCGCTCGCCACAATGCTCTGTGTGCGAAGAAGCCGCTTCTTCGCCTCCGGGAGAATCGGCGAGCGGCAGCTTCCCAAAGGCGAAGATGCAAGCTGCAGCACACAGGCACAGTGTGGGCAGCCTTCAGACTTAGAGAAAACAGTACTTTACCACTCTCCTGCCTTTTCCATGGTTATTCTATTGGAAAAGAACGAGTTTTGGACAACTACCTTTCATTCTTGCCAAACTCTTTGCAGACCCCCGTGCAAGCTTTAGAACAAGATTTTGGATGTTTTCTTTCCTGGCAGAGTTTCTCCTTGCAAGATATGGTGGAAAAGCTTTTGGCTGAGTGTAGAGCGGCAAGACACGCAGAAGACGCAGATACGCAGCTCTCCGAAGCTAAGTGCCGGTCCCGGGCTTCTTTCGGCACAAACCGCTCTCAGGAGCTCCCTGCGCTCGCCACAATGCTCTGTGTGCGAAGAAGCCGCTTCTTCGCCTCCGGGAGAATCGGCGAGCGGCAGCTTCCCAAAGGCGAAGATGCAAGCTGCAGCACACAGGCACAGTGTGGGCAGCCTTCAGACTTAGAGAAAACAGTACTTTACCACTCTCCTGCCTTTTCCATGGTTATTCTATTGGAAAAGAACGAGTTTTGGACAACTACCTTTCATTCTTGCCAAACTCTTTGCAGACCCCCGTGCAAGCTTTAGAACAAGATTTTGGATGTTTTCTTCCCTGGCAGAGTTTCTCCTTGCAAGATATGCTGGAAAAGCTTTTTGCTGAGTGTAGAGCGGCAAGACACGCAGAAGACGCAGATACGCAGCTCTCCGAAGCTAAGTGCCGGTCCCGGGCTTCTTTCGGCACAAACCGCTCTCAGGAGCTCCCTGCGCTCGCCACAATGCTCTGTGTGCGAAGAAGCCGCTTCTTCGCCTCCGGGAGAATCGGCGAGCGGCAGCTTCCCAAAGGCGAAGATGCAAGCTGCAGCACACAGGCACAGTGTGGGCAGCCTTCAGACTTAGAGAAAACAGTACTTTACCACTCTCCTGCCTTTTCCATGGTTATTCTATTGGAAAAGAACGAGTTTTGGACAACTACCTTTCATTCTTGCCAAACTCTTTGCAGACCCCCGTGCAAGCTTTAGAACAAGATTTTGGATGTTTTCTTTCCTGGCAGAGTTTCTCCTTGCAAGATATGGTGGAAAAGCTTTTGGCTGAGTGTAGAGCGGCAAGACACGCAGAAGACGCAGATACGCAGCTCTCCGAAGCTAAGTGCCGGTCCCGGGCTTCTTTCGGCACAAACCGCTCTCAGGAGCTCCCTGCGCTCGCCACAATGCTCTGTGTGCGAAGAAGCCGCTTCTTCGCCTCCGGGAGAATCGGCGAGCGGCAGCTTCCCAAAGGCGAAGATGCAAGCTGCGGCACACAGGCACAGTGTGGGCAGCCTTCAGACTTAGAGAAAACAGTACTTTACCACTCTCCTGCCTTTTCCATGGTTATTCTATTGGAAAAGAACGAGTTTTGGACAACTACCTTTCATTCTTGCCAAACTCTTTGCAGACCCCCGTGCAAGCTTTAGAACAAGATTTTGGATGTTTTCTTTCCTGGAAGAGTTCCTCCTTGCAAGATATGGTGGAAAAGCTTTTGGCTGAGTGTAAAGCGGCAAGACACGCAGAAGACGCAGATACGCAGCTCTCCGAAGCTAAGTGCCGGTCCCGGGCTTCTTTCGGCACAAACCGCTCTCAGGAGCTCCCTGCGCTCGCCACAATGCTCTGTGTGCGAAGAAGCCGCTTCTTCGCCTCCGGGAGAATCGGCGAGCGGCAGCTTCCCAAAGGCGAAGATGCAAGCTGCGGCACACAGGCACAGTGTGGGCAGCCTTCAGACTTAGAGAAAACAGTACTTTACCACTCTCCTGCCTTTTCCATGGTTATTCTATTGGAAAAGAACAAGTTTTGGACAACTACCTTTCATTCTTGCCAAACTCTTTGCAGACCCCCGTGCAAGCTTTAGAACAAGATTTTGGATGTTTTCTTTCCTGGCAGAGTTTCTCCTTGCAAGATATGGTGGAAAAGCTTTTGGCTGAGTGTAGAGCGGCAAGACACGCAGAAGACGCAGATACGCAGCTCTCCGAAGCTAAGTGCCGGTCCCGGGCTTCTTTCGGCACAAACCGCTCTCAGGAGCTCCCTGCGCTCGCCACAATGCTCTGTGTGCGAAGAAGCCGCTTCTTCGCCTCCGGGAGAATCGGCGAGCGGCAGCTTCCCAAAGGCGAAGATGCAAGCTGCAGCACACAGGCACAGTGTGGGCAGCCTTCAGACTTAGAGAAAACAGTACTTTACCACTCTCCTGCCTTTTCCATGGTTATTATATTGGAAAAGAACGAGTTTTGGACAACTACCTTTCATTCTTGCCAAACTCTTTGCAGACCCGCGTGCAAGCTTTAGAACAAGATTTTGGATGTTTTCTTCCCTGGCAGAGTTTCTCCTTGCAAGATATGGTGGAAAAGCTTTTGGCTGAGTGTAGAGCGGCAAGACACGCAGAAGACGCAGATACGCAGCTCTCCGAAGCTAAGTGCCGGTCCCGGGCTTCTTTCGGCACAAACCGCTCTCAGGAGCTCCCTGCGCTCGCCACAATGCTCTGTGTGCGAAGAAGCCGCTTCTTCGCCTCCGGGAGAATCGGCGAGCGGCAGCTTCCCAAAGGCGAAGATGCAAGCTGCGGCACACAGGCACAGTGTGGGCAGCTTTCAGACTTAGAGAAAACAGTACTTTACCACTCTCCTGCCTTATCCATGGTTATTCTATTGGAAAAGAACGAGTTTTGGACAACTACCTTTCATTCTTGCCAAACTCTTTGCAGACCCCCGTGCAAGCTTTAGAACAAGATTTTGGATGTTTTCTTCCCTGGCAGAGTTTCTCCTTGCAAGATATGGTGGAAAAGCTTTTTGCTGAGTGTAGAGCGGCAAGACACGCAGAAGACGCAGATACGCAGCTCTCCGAAGCTAAGTGCCGGTCCCGGGCTTCTTTCGGCACAAAGCGCTCTCAGGAGCTCCCTGCGCTCGCCACAATGCTCTGTGTGCGAAGAAGCCGCTTCTTCGCCTCCGGGAGAATCGGCGAGCGGCAGCTTCCCAAAGGCGAAGATGCAAGCTGCAGCACACAGGCACAGTGTGGGCAGCCTTCAGACTTAGAGAAAACAGTACTTTACCACTCTCCTGCCTTTTCCATGGTTATTCTATTGGAAAAGAACGAGTTTTGGACAACTACCTTTCATTCTTGCCAAACTCTTTGCAGACCCCCGTGCAAGCTTTAGAACAAGATTTTGGATGTTTTCTTTCCTGGCAGAGTTTCTCCTTGCAAGATATGGTGGAAAAGCTTTTGGCTGAGTGTAGAGCGGCAAGACACGCAGAAGACGCAGATACGCAGCTCTCTGAAGCTAAGTGCCGGTCCCGGGCTTCTTTCGTCACAAACCGCTCTCAGGAGCTCCCTGCGCTCGCCACAATGCTCTGTGTGCGAAGAAGCCGCTTCTTCGCCTCCGGGAGAATCGGCGAGCGGCAGCTTCCCAAAGGCGAAGATGCAAGCTGCAGCACACAGGCACAGTGTGGGCAGCCTTCAGACTTAGAGAAAACAGTACTTTACCACTCTCCTGCCTTTTCCATGGTTATTCTATTGGAAAAGAACGAGTTTTGGACAACTACCTTTCATTCTTGCCAAACTCTTTGCAGACCCCCGTGCAAGCTTTAGAACAAGATTTTGGATGTTTTCTTTCCTGGCAGAGTTTCTCCTTGCAAGATATGGTGGAAAAGCTTTTGGCTGAGTGTAGAGCGGCAAGACACGCAGAAGACGCAGATACGCAGCTCTCCGAAGCTAAGTGCCGGTCCCGGGCTTCTTTCGGCACAAACCGCTCTCAGGAGCTCCCTGCGCTCGCCACAATGCTCTGTGTGCGAAGAAGCCGCTTCTTCGCCTCCGGGAGAATCGGCGAGCGGCAGCTTCCCAAAGGCGAAGATGCAAGCTGCAGCACACAGGCACAGTGTGGGCAGCCTTCAGACTTAGAGAAAACAGTACTTTACCACTCTCCTGCCTTTTCCATGGTTATTCTATTGGAAAAGAACGAGTTTTGGACAACTACCTTTCATTCTTGCCAAACTCTTTGCAGACCCCCGTGCAAGCTTTAGAACAAGATTTTGGATGTTTTCTTCCCTGGCAGAGTTTCTCCTTGCAAGATATGCTGGAAAAGCTTTTTGCTGAGTGTAGAGCGGCAAGACACGCAGAAGACGCAGATACGCAGCTCTCCGAAGCTAAGTGCCGGTCCCGGGCTTCTTTCGGCACAAACCGCTCTCAGGAGCTCCCTGCGCTCGCCACAATGCTCTGTGTGCGAAGAAGCCGCTTCTTCGCCTCCGGGAGAATCGGCGAGCGGCAGCTTCCCAAAGGCGAAGATGCAAGCTGCAGCACACAGGCACAGTGTGGGCAGCCTTCAGACTTAGAGAAAACAGTACTTTACCACTCTCCTGCCTTTTCCATGGTTATTCTATTGGAAAAGAACGAGTTTTGGACAACTACCTTTCATTCTTGCCAAACTCTTTGCAGACCCCCGTGCAAGCTTTAGAACAAGATTTTGGATGTTTTCTTTCCTGGCAGAGTTTCTCCTTGCAAGATATGGTGGAAAAGCTTTTGGCTGAGTGTAGAGCGGCAAGACACGCAGAAGACGCAGATACGCAGCTCTCCGAAGCTAAGTGCCGGTCCCGGGCTTCTTTCGGCACAAACCGCTCTCAGGAGCTCCCTGCGCTCGCCACAATGCTCTGTGTGCGAAGAAGCCGCTTCTTCGCCTCCGGGAGAATCGGCGAGCGGCAGCTTCCCAAAGGCGAAGATGCAAGCTGCGGCACACAGGCACAGTGTGGGCAGCCTTCAGACTTAGAGAAAACAGTACTTTACCACTCTCCTGCCTTTTCCATGGTTATTCTATTGGAAAAGAACGAGTTTTGGACAACTACCTTTCATTCTTGCCAAACTCTTTGCAGACCCCCGTGCAAGCTTTAGAACAAGATTTTGGATGTTTTCTTTCCTGGAAGAGTTCCTCCTTGCAAGATATGGTGGAAAAGCTTTTGGCTGAGTGTAAAGCGGCAAGACACGCAGAAGACGCAGATACGCAGCTCTCCGAAGCTAAGTGCCGGTCCCGGGCTTCTTTCGGCACAAACCGCTCTCAGGAGCTCCCTGCGCTCGCCACAATGCTCTGTGTGCGAAGAAGCCGCTTCTTCGCCTCCGGGAGAATCGGCGAGCGGCAGCTTCCCAAAGGCGAAGATGCAAGCTGCGGCACACAGGCACAGTGTGGGCAGCCTTCAGACTTAGAGAAAACAGTACTTTACCACTCTCCTGCCTTTTCCATGGTTATTCTATTGGAAAAGAACAAGTTTTGGACAACTACCTTTCATTCTTGCCAAACTCTTTGCAGACCCCCGTGCAAGCTTTAGAACAAGATTTTGGATGTTTTCTTTCCTGGCAGAGTTTCTCCTTGCAAGATATGGTGGAAAAGCTTTTGGCTGAGTGTAGAGCGGCAAGACACGCAGAAGACGCAGATACGCAGCTCTCCGAAGCTAAGTGCCGGTCCCGGGCTTCTTTCGGCACAAACCGCTCTCAGGAGCTCCCTGCGCTCGCCACAATGCTCTGTGTGCGAAGAAGCCGCTTCTTCGCCTCCGGGAGAATCGGCGAGCGGCAGCTTCCCAAAGGCGAAGATGCAAGCTGCAGCACACAGGCACAGTGTGGGCAGCCTTCAGACTTAGAGAAAACAGTACTTTACCACTCTCCTGCCTTTTCCATGGTTATTATATTGGAAAAGAACGAGTTTTGGACAACTACCTTTCATTCTTGCCAAACTCTTTGCAGACCCGCGTGCAAGCTTTAGAACAAGATTTTGGATGTTTTCTTCCCTGGCAGAGTTTCTCCTTGCAAGATATGGTGGAAAAGCTTTTGGCTGAGTGTAGAGCGGCAAGACACGCAGAAGACGCAGATACGCAGCTCTCCGAAGCTAAGTGCCGGTCCCGGGCTTCTTTCGGCACAAACCGCTCTCAGGAGCTCCCTGCGCTCGCCACAATGCTCTGTGTGCGAAGAAGCCGCTTCTTCGCCTCCGGGAGAATCGGCGAGCGGCAGCTTCCCAAAGGCGAAGATGCAAGCTGCGGCACACAGGCACAGTGTGGGCAGCTTTCAGACTTAGAGAAAACAGTACTTTACCACTCTCCTGCCTTATCCATGGTTATTCTATTGGAAAAGAACGAGTTTTGGACAACTACCTTTCATTCTTGCCAAACTCTTTGCAGACCCCCGTGCAAGCTTTAGAACAAGATTTTGGATGTTTTCTTCCCTGGCAGAGTTTCTCCTTGCAAGATATGGTGGAAAAGCTTTTTGCTGAGTGTAGAGCGGCAAGACACGCAGAAGACGCAGATACGCAGCTCTCCGAAGCTAAGTGCCGGTCCCGGGCTTCTTTCGGCACAAACCGCTCTCAGGAGCTCCCTGCGCTCGCCACAATGCTCTGTGTGCGAAGAAGCCGCTTCTTCGCCTCCGGGAGAATCGGCGAGCGGCAGCTTCCCAAAGGCGAAGATGCAAGCTGCAGCACACAGGCACAGTGTGGGCAGCCTTCAGACTTAGAGAAAACAGTACTTTACCACTCTCCTGCCTTTTCCATGGTTATTCTATTGGAAAAGAACGAGTTTTGGACAACTACCTTTCATTCTTGCCAAACTCTTTGCAGACCCCCGTGCAAGCTTTAGAACAAGATTTTGGATGTTTTCTTTCCTGGCAGAGTTTCTCCTTGCAAGATATGGTGGAAAAGCTTTTGGCTGAGTGTAGAGCGGCAAGACACGCAGAAGACGCAGATACGCAGCTCTCTGAAGCTAAGTGCCGGTCCCGGGCTTCTTTCGGCACAAACCGCTCTCAGGAGCTCCCTGCGCTCGCCACAATGCTCTGTGTGCGAAGAAGCCGCTTCTTCGCCTCCGGGAGAATCGGCGAGCGGCAGCTTCCCAAAGGCGAAGATGCAAGCTGCAGCACACAGGCACAGTGTGGGCAGCCTTCAGACTTAGAGAAAACAGTACTTTACCACTCTCCTGCCTTTTCCATGGTTATTCTATTGGAAAAGAACGAGTTTTGGACAACTACCTTTCATTCTTGCCAAACTCTTTGCAGACCCCCGTGCAAGCTTTAGAACAAGATTTTGGATGTTTTCTTTCCTGGCAGAGTTTCTCCTTGCAAGATATGCTGGAAAAGCTTTTTGCTGAGTGTAGAGCGGCAAGACACGCAGAAGACGCAGATACGCAGCTCTCCGAAGCTAAGTGCCGGTCCCGGGCTTCTTTCGGCACAAACCGCTCTCAGGAGCTCCCTGCGCTCGCCACAATGCTCTGTGTGCGAAGAAGCCGCTTCTTCGCCTCCGGGAGAATCGGCGAGCGGCAGCTTCCCAAAGGCGAAGATGCAAGCTGCGGCACACAGGCACAGTGTGGGCAGCCTTCAGACTTAGAGAAAACAGTACTTTACCACTCTCCTGCCTTTTCCATGGTTATTCTATTGGAAAAGAACGAGTTTTGGACAACTACCTTTCATTCTTGCCAAACTCTTTGCAGACCCCCGTGCAAGCTTTAGAACAAGATTTTGGATGTTTTCTTCCCTGGCAGAGTTTCTCCTTGCAAGATATGGTGGAAAAGCTTTTGGCTGAGTGTAGAGCGGCAAGACACGCAGAAGACGCAGATACGCAGCTCTCCGAAGCTAAGTGCCGGTCCCGGGCTTCTTTCGGCACAAACCGCTCTCAGGAGCTCCCTGCGCTCGCCACAATGCTCTGTGTGCGAAGAAGCCGCTTCTTCGCCTCCGGGAGAATCGGCGAGCGACAGCTTCCCAAAGGCGAAGATGCAAGCTGCAGCACACAGGCACAGTGTGGGCAGCCTTCAGACTTAGAGAAAACAGTACTTTACCACTCTCCTGCCTTTTCCATGGTTATTCTATTGGAAAAGAACGAGTTTTGGACAACTACCTTTCATTCTTGCCAAACTCTTTGCAGACCCCCGTGCAAGCTTTAGAACAAGATTTTGGATGTTTTCTTTCCTGGCAGAGTTTCTCCTTGCAAGATATGCTGGAAAAGCTTTTTGCTGAGTGTAGAGCGGCAAGACACGCAGAAGACGCAGATACGCAGCTCTCCGAAGCTAAGTGCCGGTCCCGGGCTTCTTTCGGCACAAACCGCTCTCAGGAGCTCCCTGCGCTCGCCACAATGCTCTGTGTGCGAAGAAGCCGCTTCTTCGCCTCCGGGAGAATCGGCGAGCGGCAGCTTCCCAAAGGCGAAGATGCAAGCTGCAGCACACAGGCACAGTGTGGGCAGCCTTCAGACTTAGAGAAAACAGTACTTTACCACTCTCCTGCCTTTTCCATGGTTATTCTATTGGAAAAGAACGAGTTTTGGACAACTACCTTTCATTCTTGCCAAACTCTTTGCAGACCCCCGTGCAAGCTTTAGAACAAGATTTTGGATGTTTTCTTTCCTGGCAGAGTTTCTCCTTGCAAGATATGGTGGAAAAGCTTTTGGCTGAGTGTAGAGCGGCAAGACACGCAGAAGACGCAGATACGCAGCTCTCCGAAGCTAAGTGCCGGTCCCGGGCTTCTTTCGGCACAAACCGCTCTCAGGAGCTCCCTGCGCTCGCCACAATGCTCTGTGTGCGAAGAAGCCGCTTCTTCGCCTCCGGGAGAATCGGCAAGCGGCAGCTTCCCAAAGGCGAAGATGCAAGCTGCAGCACACAGGCACAGTGTGGGCAGCCTTCAGACTTAGAGAAAACAGTACTTTACCACTCTCCTGCCTTTTCCATGGTTATTCTATTGGAAAAGAACGAGTTTTGGACAACTACCTTTCATTCTTGCCAAACTCTTTGCAGACCCTCGTGCAAGCTTTAGAACAAGATTTTGGATGTTTTCTTTCCTGGCAGAGTTTCTCCTTGCAAGATATGCTGGAAAAGCTTTTGGCTGAGTGTAGAGCGGCAAGACACGCAGAAGACGCAGATACGCAGCTCTCCGAAGCTAAGTGCCGGTCCCGGGCTTCTTTCGGCACAAACCGCTCTCAGCAGCTCCCTGCGCTCGCCACAATGCTCTGTGTGCGAAGAAGCCGCTTCTTCGCCTCCGGGAGAATCGGCGAGCGGCAGCTTCCCAAAGGCGAAGATGCAAGCTGCAGCACACAGGCACAGTGTGGGCAGCCTTCAGACTTAGAGAAAACAGTACTTTACCACTCTCCTGCCTTTTCCATGGTTATTCTATTGGAAAAGAACGAGTTTTGGACAACTACCTTTCATTCTTGCCAAACTCTTTGCAGACCCCCGTGCAAGCTTTAGAACAAGATTTTGGATGTTTTCTTTCCTGGCAGAGTTTCTCCTTGCAAGATATGGTGGAAAAGCTTTTGGCTGAGTGTAGAGCGGCAAGACACGCAGAAGACGCAGATACGCAGCTCTCCGAAGCTAAGTGCCGGTCCCGGGCTTCTTTCGGCACAAACCGCTCTCAGGAGCTCCCTGCGCTCGCCACAATGCTCTGTGTGCGAAGAAGCCGCTTCTTCGCCTCCGGGAGAATCGGCGAGCGGCAGCTTCCCAAAGGCGAAGATGCAAGCTGCAGCACACAGGCACAGTGTGGGCAGCCTTCAGACTTAGAGAAAACAGTACTTTACCACTCTCCTGCCTTTTCCATGGTTATTCTATTGGAAAAGAACGAGTTTTGGACAACTACCTTTCATTCTTGCCAAACTCTTTGCAGACCCCCGTGCAAGCTTTAGAACAAGATTTTGGATGTTTTCTTTCCTGGCAGAGTTTCTCCTTGCAAGATATGCTGGAAAAGCTTTTGGCTGAGTGTAGAGCGGCAAGACACGCAGAAGACGCAGATACGCAGCTCTCCGAAGCTAAGTGCCGGTCCCGGGCTTCTTTCGGCACAAACCGCTCTCAGGAGCTCCCTGCGCTCGCCACAATGCTCTGTGTGCGAAGAAGCCGCTTCTTCGCCTCCGGGAGAATCGGCGAGCGGCAGCTTCCCAAAGGCGAAGATGCAAGCTGCAGCACACAGGCACAGTGTGGGCAGCCTTCAGACTTAGAGAAAACAGTACTTTACCACTCTCCTGCCTTTTCCATGGTTATTCTATTGGAAAAGAACGAGTTTTGGACAACTACCTTTCATTCTTGCCAAACTCTTTGCAGACCCCCGTGCAAGCTTTAGAACAAGATTTTGGATGTTTTCTTTCCTGGCAGAGTTTCTCCTTGCAAGATATGGTGGAAAAGCTTTTGGCTGAGTGTAGAGCGGCAAGACACGCAGAAGACGCAGATACGCAGCTCTCCGAAGCTAAGTGCCGGTCCCGGGCTTCTTTCGGCACAAACCGCTCTCAGGAGCTCCCTGCGCTCGCCACAATGCTCTGTGTGCGAAGAAGCCGCTTCTTCGCCTGCGGGAGAATCGGCGAGCGGCAGCTTCCCAAAGGCGAAGATGCAAGCTGCAGCACACAGGCACAGTGTGGGCAGCCATCAGACTTAGAGAAAACAGTACTTTACCACTCTCTTGCCTTTTCCATGGTTATTCTATTGGAAAAGAACGAGTTTTGGACAACTACCTTTCATTCTTGCCAAACTCTTTGCAGACCCCCGTGCAAGCTTTAGAACAAGATTTTGGATGTTTTCTTTCCTGGCAGAGTTTCTCCTTGCAAGATATGCTGGAAAAGCTTTTGGCTGAGTGTAGAGCGGCAAGACACGCAGAAGACGCAGATACGCAGCTCTCCGAAGCTAAGTGCTGGTCCCGGGCTTCTTTCGGCACAAACCGCTCTCAGGAGCTCCCTGCGCTCGCCACAATGCTCTGTGTGCGAAGAAGCCGCTTCTTCGCCTCCGGGAGAATCGGCGAGCGGCAGCTTCCCAAAGGCGAAGATGCAAGCTGCAGCACACAGGCACAGTGTGGGCAGCCTTCAGACTTAGAGAAAACAGTACTTTACCACTCTCCTGCCTTTTCCATGGTTATTCTATTGGAAAAGAACGAGTTTTGGACAACTACCTTTCATTCTTGCCAAACTCTTTGCAGACCCCCGTGCAAGCTTTAGAACAAGATTTTGGATGTTTTCTTTCCTGGCAGAGTTTCTCCTTGCAAGATATGCTGGAAAAGCTTTTGGCTGAGTGTAGAGCGGCAAGACACGCAGAAGACGCCGATACGCAGCTCTCCGAAGCTAAGTGCCGGTCCCGGGCTTCTTTCGGCACAAACCGCTCTCAGCAGCTCCCTGCGCTCGCCACAATGCTCTGTGTGCGAAGAAGCCGCTTCTTCGCCTCCGGGAGAATCGGCGAGCGGCAGCTTCCCAAAGGCGAAGATGCAAGCTGCAGCACACAGGCACAGTGTGGGCAGCCTTCAGACTTAGAGAAAACAGTACTTTACCACTCTCCTGCCTTTTCCATGGTTATTCTATTGGAAAAGAACGAGTTTTGGACAACTACCTTTCATTCTTGCCAAACTCTTTGCAGACCCCCGTGCAAGCTTTAGAACAAGATTTTGGATGTTTTCTTTCCTGGCAGAGTTTCTCCTTGCAAGATATGGTGGAAAAGCTTTTGGCTGAGTGTAGAGCGGCAAGACACGCAGAAGACGCAGATACGCAGCTCTCCGAAGCTAAGTGCCGGTCCCGGGCTTCTTTCGGCACAAACCGCTCTCAGGAGCTCCCTGCGCTCGCCACAATGCTCTGTGTGCGAAGAAGCCGCTTCTTCGCCTCCGGGAGAATCGGCGAGCGGCAGCTTCCCAAAGGCGAAGATGCAAGCTGCAGCACACAGGCACAGTGTGGGCAGCCATCAGACTTAGAGAAAACAGTACTTTACCACTCTCTTGCCTTTTCCATGGTTATTCTATTGGAAAAGAACGAGTTTTGGACAACTACCTTTCATTCTTGCCAAACTCTTTGCAGACCCCCGTGCAAGCTTTAGAACACGATTTTGGATGTTTTCTTCCCTGGCAGAGTTTCTCCTTGCAAGATATGGTGGAAAAGCTTTTTGCTGAGTGTAGAGCGGCAAGACACGCAGAAGACGCAGATACGCAGCTCTCCGAAGCTAAGTGCCGGTCCCGGGCTTCTTTCGGCACAAACCGCTCTCAGGAGCTCCCTGCGCTCGCCACAATGCTCTGTGTGCGAAGAAGCCGCTTCTTCGCCTCCGGGAGAATCGGCGAGCGGCAGCTTCCCAAAGGCGAAGATGCAAGCTGCGGCACACAGGCACAGTGTGGGCAGCCTTCAGACTTAGAGAAAACAGTACTTTACCACTCTCCTGCCTTTTCCATGGTTATTCTATTGGAAAAGAACGAGTTTTGGACAACTACCTTTCATTCTTGCCAAACTCTTTGCAGACCCCCGTGCAAGCTTTAGAACAAGATTTTGGATGTTTTCTTTCCTGGCAGAGTTTCTCCTTGCAAGATATGGTGGAAAAGCTTTTTGCTGAGTGTAGAGCGGCAAGACACGCAGAAGACGCAGATACGCAGCTCTCCGAAGCTAAGTGCCGGTCCCGGGCTTCTTTCGGCACAAACCGCTCTCAGCAGCTCCCTGCGCTCGCCACAATGCTCTGTGTGCGAAGAAGCCGCTTCTTCGCCTCCGGGAGAATCGGCGAGCGGCAGCTTCCCAAAGGCTAAGATGCAAGCTGCGGCACACGGGCACAGTGTGGGCAGCCTTCAGACTTAGAGAAAACAGTACTTTACCACTCTCCTGCCTTTTCCATGGTTATTCTATTGGAAAAGAACGAGTTTTGGACAACTACCTTTCATTCTTGCCAAACTCTTTGCAGACCCCCGTGCAAGCTTTAGAACAAGATTTTGGATGTTTTCTTTCCTGGCAGAGTTTCTCCTTGCAAGATATGCTGGAAAAGCTTTTTGCTGAGTGTAGAGCGGCAAGACACGCAGAAGACGCAGATACGCAGCTCTCCGAAGCTAAGTGCCGGTCCCGGGCTTCTTTCGGCACAAACCGCTCTCAGCAGCTCCCTGCGCTCGCCACAATGCTCTGTGTGCGAAGAAGCCGCTTCTTCGCCTCCGGGAGAATCGGCGAGCGGCAGCTTCCCAAAGGCGAAGATGCAAGCTGCGGCACACAGGCACAGTGTGGGCAGCCTTCAGACTTAGAGAAAACAGTACTTTACCACTCTCCTGCCTTTTCCATGGTTATTCTATTGGAAAAGAACGAGTTTTGGACAACTACCTTTCATTCTTGCCAAACTCTTTGCAGACCCCCGTGCAAGCTTTAGAACAAGATTTTGGATGTTTTCTTCCCTGGCAGAGTTTCTCCTTGCAAGATATGGTGGAAAAGCTTTTTGCTGAGTGTTGAGCGGCAAGACACGCAGAAGACGCAGATACGCAGCTCTCCGAAGCTAAGTGCCGGTCCCGGGCTTCTTTCGGCACAAACCGCTCTCAGGAGCTCCCTGCGCTCGCCACAATGCTCTGTGTGCGAAGAAGCCGCTTCTTCGCCTCCGGGAGAATCGACGAGCGGCAGCTTCCCAAAGGCGAAGATGCAAGCTGCGGCACACAGGCACAGTGTGGGCAGCCTTCAGACTTAGAGAAAACAGTACTTTACCACTCTCCTGCCTTTTCCATGGTTATTCTATTGGAAAAGAACGAGTTTTGGACAACTACCTTTCATTCTTGCCAAACTCTTTGCAGACCCCCGTGCAAGCTTTAGAACAAGATTTTGGATGTTTTCTTCCCTGGCAGAGTTTCTCCTTGCAAGATATGGTGGAAAAGCTTTTTGCTGAGTGTAGAGCGGCAAGACACGCAGAAGACGCAGATACGCAGCTCTCCGAAGCTAAGTGCCGGTCCCGGGCTTCTTTCGGCACAAACCGCTCTCAGGAGCTCCCTGCGCTCGCCACAATGCTCTGTGTGCGAAGAAGCCGCTTCTTCGCCTCCGGGAGAATCGGCGAGCGGCAGCTTCCCAAAGGCGAAGATGCAAGCTGCAGCACACAGGCACAGTGTGGGCAGCCTTCAGACTTAGAGAAAACAGTACTTTACCACTCTCCTGCCTTTTCCATGGTTATTCTATTGGAAAAGAACGAGTTTTGCACAACTACCTTTCATTCTTGCCAAACTCTTTGCAGACCCCCGTGCAAGCTTTAGAACAAGATTTTGGATGTTTTCTTTCCTGGCAGAGTTTCTCCTTGCAAGATATGCTGGAAAAGCTTTTTGCTGAGTGTAGAGCGGCAAGACACGCAGAAGACGCAGATACGCAGCTCTCCGAAGCTAAGTGCCGGTCCCGGGCTTCTTTCGGCACAAACCGCTCTCAGGAGCTCCCTGCGCTCGCCACAATGCTCTGTGTGCGAAGAAGCCGCTTCTTCGCCTGCGGGAGAATCGGCGAGCGGCAGCTTCCCAAAGGCGAAGATGCAAGCTGCAGCACACAGGCACAGTGTGGGCAGCCTTCAGACTTCGAGAAAACAGTACTTTACCACTCTCCTGCCTTTTCCATGGTTATTCTATTGGAAAAGAACGAGTTTTGGACAACTACCTTTCATTCTTGCCAAACTCTTTGCAGACCCCCGTGCAAGCTTTAGAACAAGATTTTGGATGTTTTCTTTCCTGGCAGAGTTTCTCCTTGCAAGATATGGTGGAAAAGCTTTTTGCTGAGTGTAGAGCGGCAAGACACGCAGAAGACGCAGATACGCAGCTCTCCGAAGCTAAGTGCCGGTCCCGGGCTTCTTTCGGCACAAACCGCTCTCAGGAGCTCCCTGCGCTCGCCACAATGCTCTGTGTGCGAAGAAGCCGCTTCTTCGCCTCCGGGAGAATCGGCGAGCGGCAGCTTCCCAAAGGCGAAGATGCAAGCTGCAGCACACAGGCACAGTGTGGGCAGCCTTCAGACTTAGAGAAAACAGTACTTTACCACTCTCCTGCCTTTTCCATGGTTATTCTATTGGAAAAGAACGAGTTTTGGACAACTACCTTTCATTCTTGCCAAACTCTTTGCAGACCCCCGTGCAAGCTTTAGAACAAGATTTTGGATGTTTTCTTTCCTGGCAGAGTTTCACTTTGCAAGATATGGTGGAAAAGCTTTTTGCTGAGTGTAGAGCGGCAAGACACGCAGAAGACGCAGATACGCAGCTCTCCGAAGCTAAGTGCCGGTCCCGGGCTTCTTTCGGCACAAACCGCTCTCAGGAGCTCCCTGCGCTCGCCACAATGCTCTGTGTGCGAAGAAGCTGCTTCTTCGCCTCTGGGAGAATCGGCGAGCGGCAGCTTCCCAAAGGCGAAGATGCAAGCTGCGGCACACAGGCACAGTGTGGGCAGCCTTCAGACTTAGAGAAAACAGTACTTTACCACTCTCCTGCCTTTTCCATGGTTATTCTATTGGAAAAGAACGAGTTTTGGACAACTACCTTTCATTCTTGCCAAACTCTTTGCAGACCCCCGTGCAAGCTTTAGAACAAGATTTTGGATGTTTTCTTCCCTGGCAGAGTTTCTCCTTGCAAGATATGGTGGAAAAGCTTTTTGCTGAGTGTAGAGCGGCAAGACACGCAGAAGACGCAGATACGCAGCTCTCCGAAGCTAAGTGCCGGTCCCGGGCTTCTTTCGGCACAAACCGCTCTCAGCAGCTCCCTGCGCTCGCCACAATGCTCTGTGTGCGAAGAAGCCGCTTCTTCGCCTCCGGGAGAATCGGCGAGCGGCAGCTTCCCAAAGGCGAAGATGCAAGCTGCAGCACACAGGCACAGTGTGGGCAGCCTTCAGACTTAGAGAAAACAGTACTTTACCACTCTCCTGCCTTTTCCATGGTTATTCTATTGGAAAAGAACGAGTTTTGGACAACTACCTTTCATTCTTGCCAAACTCTTTGCAGACCCCCATGCAAGCTTTAGAACAAGATTTTGGATGTTTTCTTTCCTGGCAGAGTTTCACTTTGCAAGATATGGTGGAAAAGCTTTTTGCTGAGTGTAGAGCGGCAAGACACGCAGAAGACGCAGATACGCAGCTCTCCGAAGCTAAGTGCCGGTCCCGGGCTTCTTTCGGCACAAACCGCTCTCAGGAGCTCCCTGCGCTCGCCACAATGCTCTGTGTGCGAAGAAGCCGCTTCTTCGCCTCCGGGAGAATCGGCGAGCGGCAGCTTCCCAAAGGCGAAGATGCAAGCTGCAGCACACAGGCACAGTGTGGGCAGCCTTCAGACTTAGAGAAAACAGTACTTTACCACTCTCCTGCCTTTTCCATGGTTATTCTATTGGAAAAGAACGAGTTTTGGACAACTACCTTTCATTCTTGCCAAACTCTTTGCAGACCCCCGTGCAAGCTTTAGAACAAGATTTTGGATGTTTTCTTCCCTGGCAGAGTTTCTCCTTGCAAGATATGGTGGAAAAGCTTTTTGCTGAGTGTAGAGCGGCAAGACACGCAGAAGACGCAGATACGCAGCTCTCCGAAGCTAAGTGCCGGTCCCGGGCTTCTTTCGGCACAAACCGCTCTCAGGAGCTCCCTGCGCTCGCCACAATGCTCTGTGTGCGAAGAAGCCGCTTCTTCGCCTCCGGGAGAATCGGCGAGCGGCAGCTTCCCAAAGGCGAAGATGCAAGCTGCGGCACACAGGCACAGTGTGGGCAGCCTTCAGACTTAGAGAAAACAGTACTTTACCACTCTCCTGCCTTTTCCATGGTTATTCTATTGGAAAAGAACGAGTTTTGGACAACTACCTTTCATTCTTGCCAAACTCTTTGCAGACCCCCGTGCAAGCTTTAGAACAAGATTTTGGATGTTTTCTTCCCTGGCAGAGTTTCTCCTTGCAAGATATGGTGGAAAAGCTTTTGGCTGAGTGTAGAGCGGCAAGACACGCAGAAGACGCAGATACGCAGCTCTCCGAAGCTAAGTGCCGGTCCCGGGCTTCTTTCGGCACAAACCGCTCTCAGGAGCTCCCTGCGCTCGCCACAATGCTCTGTGTGCGAAGAAGCCGCTTCTTCGCCTCCGGGAGAATCGGCGAGCGGCAGCTTCCCAAAGGCGAAGATGCAAGCTGCAGCACACAGGCACAGTGTGGGCAGCCTTCAGACTTAGAGAAAACAGTACTTTACCACTCTCCTGCCTTTTCCATGGTTATTCTATTGGAAAAGAACGAGTTTTGGACAACTACCTTTCATTCTTGCCAAACTCTTTGCAGACCCCCGTGCAAGCTTTAGAACAAGATTTTGGATGTTTTCTTTCCTGGCAGAGTTTCTCCTTGCAAGATATGGTGGAAAAGCTTTTGGCTGAGTGTAGAGCGGCAAGACACGCAGAAGACGCAGATACGCAGCTCTCCGAAGCTAAGTGCCGGTCCCGGGCTTCTTTCGGCACAAACCGCTCTCAGGAGCTCCCTGCGCTCGCCACAATGCTCTGTGTGCGAAGAAGCCGCTTCTTCGCCTGCGGGAGAATCGGCGAGCGGCAGCTTCCCAAAGGCGAAGATGCAAGCTGCAGCACACAGGCACAGTGTGGGCAGCCTTCAGACTTAGAGAAAACAGTACTTTACCACTCTCCTGCCTTTTCCATGGTTATTCTATTGGAAAAGAACGAGTTTTGGACAACTACCTTTCATTCTTGCCAAACTCTTTGCAGACCCCCGTGCAAGCTTTAGAACAAGATTTTGGATGTTTTCTTCCCTGGCAGAGTTTCTCCTTGCAAGATATGGTGGAAAAGCTTTTGGCTGAGTGTAGAGCGGCAAGACACGCAGAAGACGCAGATACGCAGCTCTCCGAAGCTAAGTGCCGGTCCCGGGCTTCTTTCGGCACAAACCGCTCTCAGGAGCTCCCTGCGCTCGCCACAATGCTCTGTGTGCGAAGAAGCCGCTTCTTCGCCTCCGGGAGAATCGGCGAGCGGCAGCTTGCCAAAGGCGAAGATGCAAGCTGCAGCACACAGGCACAGTGTGGGCAGCCTTCAGACTTAGAGAAAACAGTACTTTACCACTCTCCTGCCTTTTCCATGGTTATTCTATTGGAAAAGAATGAGTTTTGGACAACTACCTTTCATTCTTGCCAAACTCTTTGCAGACCCCCGTGCAAGCTTTAGAACAAGATTTTGGATGTTTTCTTTCCTGGCAGAGTTTCTCCTTGCAAGATATGGTGGAAAAGCTTTTGGCTGAGTGTAGAGCGGCAAGACACGCAGAAGACGCAGATACGCAGCTCTCCGAAGCTAAGTGCCGGTCCCGGGCTTCTTTCGGCACAAACCGCTCTCAGGAGCTCCCTGCGCTCGCCACAATGCTCTGTGTGCGAAGAAGCCGCTTCTTCGCCTGCGGGAGAATCGGCGAGCGGCAGCTTCCCAAAGGCGAAGATGCAAGCTGCAGCACACAGGCACAGTGTGGGCAGCCTTCAGACTTAGAGAAAACAGTACTTTACCACTCTCCTGCCTTTTCCATGGTTATTCTATTGGAAAAGAACGAGTTTTGGACAACTACCTTTCATTCTTGCCAAACTCTTTGCAGACCCCCGTGCAAGCTTTAGAACAAGATTTTGGATGTTTTCTTCCCTGGCAGAGTTTCTCCTTGCAAGATATGGTGGAAAAGCTTTTTGCTGAGTGTAGAGCGGCAAGACACGCAGAAGACGCAGATACGCAGCTCTCCGAAGCTAAGTGCCGGTCCCGGGCTCCTTTCGGCACAAACCGCTCTCAGGAGCTCCCTGCGCTCGCCACAATGCTCTGTGTGCGAAGAAGCCGCTTCTTCGCCTCCGGGAGAATCGGCGAGCGGCAGCTTCCCAAAGGCGAAGATGCAAGCTGCGGCACACAGGCACAGTGTGGGCAGCCTTCAGACTTAGAGAAAACAGTACTTTACCACTCTCCTGCCTTTTCCATGGTTATTCTATTGGAAAAGAACGAGTTTTGGACAACTACCTTTCATTCTTGCCAAACTCTTTGCAGACCCCCGTGCAAGCTTTAGAACAAGATTTTGGATGTTTTCTTTCCTGGCAGAGTTTCTCCTTGCAAGATATGGTGGAAAAGCTTTTTGCTGAGTGTAGAGCGGCAAGACACGCAGAAGACGCAGATACGCAGCTCTCCGAAGCTAAGTGCCGGTCCCGGGCTTCTTTCGGCACAAACCGCTCTCAGGAGCTCCCTGCGCTCGCCACAATGCTCTGTGTGCGAAGAAGCCGCTTCTTCGCCTCCGGGAGAATCGGCGAGCGGCAGCTTCCCAAAGGCTAAGATGCAAGCTGCGGCACACGGGCACAGTGTGGGCAGCCTTCAGACTTAGAGAAAACAGTACTTTACCACTCTCCTGCCTTTTCCATGGTTATTCTATTGGAAAAGAACGAGTTTTGGACAACTACCTTTCATTCTTGCCAAACTCTTTGCAGACCCCCGTGCAAGCTTTAGAACAAGATTTTGGATGTTTTCTTCCCTGGCAGAGTTTCTCCTTGCAAGATATGGTGGAAAAGCTTTTTGCTGAGTGTAGAGCGGCAAGACACGCAGAAGACGCAGATACGCAGCTCTCCGAAGCTAAGTGCCGGTCCCGGGCTTCTTTCGGCACAAACCGCTCTCAGGAGCTCCCTGCGCTCGCCACAATGCTCTGTGTGCGAAGAAGCCGCTTCTTCGCCTCCGGGAGAATCGGCGAGCGGCAGCTTCCCAAAGGCGAAGATGCAAGCTGCGGCACACAGGCACAGTGTGGGCAGCCTTCAGACTTAGAGAAAACAGTACTTTACCACTCTCCTGCCTTTTCCATGGTTATTCTATTGGAAAAGAACGAGTTTTGGACAACTACCTTTCATTCTTGCCAAACTCTTTGCAGACCCCCGTGCAAGCTTTAGAACAAGATTTTGGATGTTTTCTTCCCTGGCAGAGTTTCTCCTTGCAAGATATGGTGGAAAAGCTTTTTGCTGAGTGTAGAGCGGCAAGACACGCAGAAGACGCAGATACGCAGCTCTCCGAAGCTAAGTGCCGGTCCCGGGCTTCTTTCGGCACAAACCGCTCTCAGGAGCTCCCTGCGCTCGCCACAATGCTCTGTGTGCGAAGAAGCCGCTTCTTCGCCTCCGGGAGAATCGGCGAGCGGCAGCTTCCCAAAGGCGAAGATGCAAGCTGCAGCACACAGGCACAGTGTGGGCAGCCTTCAGACTTAGAGAAAACAGTACTTTACCACTCTCCTGCCTTTTCCATGGTTATTCTATTGGAAAAGAACGAGTTTTGCACAACTACCTTTCATTCTTGCCAAACTCTTTGCAGACCCCCGTGCAAGCTTTAGAACAAGATTTTGGATGTTTTCTTTCCTGGCAGAGTTTCTCCTTGCAAGATATGGTGGAAAAGCTTTTGGCTGAGTGTAGACCGGCAAGACACGCAGAAGACGCAGATACGCAGCTCTCCGAAGCTAAGTGCCGGTCCCGGGCTTCTTTCGGCACAAACCGCTCTCAGGAGCTCCCTGCGCTCGCCACAATGCTCTGTGTGCGAAGAAGCCGCTTCTTCGCCTCCGGGAGAATCGGCGAGCGGCAGCTTCCCAAAGGCGAAGATGCAAGCTGCGGCACACAGGCACAGTGTGGGCAGCCTTCAGACTTAGAGAAAACAGTACTTTACCACTCTCCTGCCTTTTCCATGGTTATTCTATTGGAAAAGAACGAGTTTTGGACAACTACCTTTCATTCTTGCCAAACTCTTTGCAGACCCCCGTGCAAGCTTTAGAACAAGATTTTGGATGTTTTCTTCCCTGGCAGAGTTTCTCCTTGCAAGATATGGTGGAAAAGCTTTTTGCTGAGTGTAGAGCGGCAAGACACGCAGAAGACGCAGATACGCAGCTCTCCGAAGCTAAGTGCCGGTCCCGGGCTTCTTTCGGCACAAACCGCTCTCAGGAGCTCCCTGCGCTCGCCACAATGCTCTGTGTGCGAAGAAGCCGCTTCTTCGCCTCCGGGAGAATCGGCGAGCGGCAGCTTCCCAAAGGCGAAGATGCAAGCTGCAGCACACAGGCACAGTGTGGGCAGCCTTCAGACTTAGAGAAAACAGTACTTTACCACTCTCCTGCCTTTTCCATGGTTATTCTATTGGAAAAGAACGAGTTTTGGACAACTACCTTTCATTCTTGCCAAACTCTTTGCAGACCCCCGTGCAAGCTTTAGAACAAGATTTTGGATGTTTTCTTTCCTGGCAGAGTTTCTCCTTGCAAGATATGGTGGAAAAGCTTTTGGCTGAGTGTAGACCGGCAAGACACGCAGAAGACGCAGATACGCAGCTCTCCGAAGCTAAGTGCCGGTCCCGGGCTTCTTTCGGCACAAACCGCTCTCAGGAGCTCCCTGCGCTCGCCACAATGCTCTGTGTGCGAAGAAGCCGCTTCTTCGCCTCCGGGAGAATCGGCGAGCGGCAGCTTCCCAAAGGCGAAGATGCAAGCTGCAGCACACAGGCACAGTGTGGGCAGCCTTCAGACTTAGAGAAAACAGTACTTTACCACTCTCCTGCCTTTTCCATGGTTATTCTATTGGAAAAGAACGAGTTTTGGACAACTACCTTTCATTCTTGCCAAACTCTTTGCAGACCCCCGTGCAAGCTTTAGAACAAGATTTTGGATGTTTTCTTCCCTGGCAGAGTTTCTCCTTGCAAGATATGCTGGAAAAGCTTTTTGCTGAGTGTAGAGCGGCAAGACACGCAGAAGACGCAGATACGCAGCTCTCCGAAGCTAAGTGCCGGTCCCGGGCTTCTTTCGGCACAAACCGCTCTCAGGAGCTCCCTGCGCTCGCCACAATGCTCTGTGTGCGAAGAAGCCGCTTCTTCGCCTGCGGGAGAATCGGCGAGCGGCAGCTTCCCAAAGGCGAAGATGCAAGCTGCAGCACACAGGCACAGTGTGGGCAGCCTTCAGACTTAGAGAAAACAGTACTTTACCACTCTCCTGCCTTTTCCATGGTTATTCTATTGGAAAAGAACGAGTTTTGGACAACTACCTTTCATTCTTGCCAAACTCTTTGCAGACCCCCGTGCAAGCTTTAGAACAAGATTTTGGATGTTTTCTTTCCTGGCAGAGTTTCTCCTTGCAAGATATGGTGGAAAAGCTTTTTGCTGAGTGTAGAGCGGCAAGACACGCAGAAGACGCAGATACGCAGCTCTCCGAAGCTAAGTGCCGGTCCCGGGCTTCTTTCGGCACAAACCGCTCTCAGGAGCTCCCTGCGCTCGCCACAATGCTCTGTGTGCGAAGAAGCCGCTTCTTCGCCTCCGGGAGAATCGGCGAGCGGCAGCTTCCCAAAGGCGAAGATGCAAGCTGCGGCACACAGGCACAGTGTGGGCAGCCTTCAGACTTAGAGAAAACAGTACTTTACCACTCTCCTGCCTTTTCCATGGTTATTCTATTGGAAAAGAACGAGTTTTGGACAACTACCTTTCATTCTTGCCAAACTCTTTGCAGACCCCCGTGCAAGCTTTAGAACAAGATTTTGGATGTTTTCTTTCCTGGCAGAGTTTCTCCTTGCAAGATATGGTGGAAAAGCTTTTGGCTGAGTGTAGAGCGGCAAGACACGCAGAAGACGCAGATACGCAGCTCTCCGAAGCTAAGTGCCGGTCCCGGGCTTCTTTCGGCACAAACCGCTCTCAGGAGCTCCCTGCGCTCGCCACAATGCTCTGTGTGCGAAGAAGCCGCTTCTTCGCCTCCGGGAGAATCGGCGAGCGGCAGCTTCCCAAAGGCGAAGATGCAAGCTGCAGCACACAGGCACAGTGTGGGCAGCCTTCAGACTTAGAGAAAACAGTACTTTACCACTCTCCTGCCTTTTCCATGGTTATTCTATTGGAAAAGAATGAGTTTTGGACAACTACCTTTCATTCTTGCCAAACTCTTTGCAGACCCCCGTGCAAGCTTTAGAACAAGATTTTGGATGTTTTCTTTCCTGGCAGAGTTTCTCCTTGCAAGATATGGTGGAAAAGCTTTTGGCTGAGTGTAGAGCGGCAAGACACGCAGAAGACGCAGATACGCAGCTCTCCGAAGCTAAGTGCCGGTCCCGGGCTTCTTTCGGCACAAACCGCTCTCAGGAGCTCCCTGCGCTCGCCACAATGCTCTGTGTGCGAAGAAGCCGCTTCTTCGCCTCCGGGAGAATCGGCGAGCGGCAGCTTCCCAAAGGCGAAGATGCAAGCTGCAGCACACAGGCACAGTGTGGGCAGCCTTCAGACTTAGAGAAAACAGTACTTTACCACTCTCCTGCCTTTTCCATGGTTATTCTATTGGAAAAGAACGAGTTTTGGACAACTACCTTTCATTCTTGCCAAACTCTTTGCAGACCCCCGTGCAAGCTTTAGAACAAGATTTTGGATGTTTTCTTTCCTGGCAGAGTTTCTCCTTGCAAGATATGGTGGAAAAGCTTTTGGCTGAGTGTAGAGCGGCAAGACACGCAGAAGACGCAGATACGCAGCTCTCCGAAGCTAAGTGCCGGTCCCGGGCTTCTTTCGGCACAAACCGCTCTCAGGAGCTCCCTGCGCTCGCCACAATGCTCTGTGTGCGAAGAAGCCGCTTCTTCGCCTCCGGGAGAATCGGCGAGCGGCAGCTTCCCAAAGGCGAAGATGCAAGCTGCAGCACACAGGCACAGTGTGGGCAGCCTTCAGACTTAGAGAAAACAGTACTTTACCACTCTCCTGCCTTTTCCATGGTTATTCTATTGGAAAAGAATGAGTTTTGGACAACTACCTTTCATTCTTGCCAAACTCTTTGCAGACCCCCGTGCAAGCTTTAGAACAAGATTTTGGATGTTTTCTTTCCTGGCAGAGTTTCTCCTTGCAAGATATGGTGGAAAAGCTTTTGGCTGAGTGTAGAGCGGCAAGACACGCAGAAGACGCAGATACGCAGCTCTCCGAAGCTAAGTGCCGGTCCCGGGCTTCTTTCGGCACAAACCGCTCTCAGGAGCTCCCTGCGCTCGCCACAATGCTCTGTGTGCGAAGAAGCCGCTTCTTCGCCTCCGGGAGAATCGGCGAGCGGCAGCTTCCCAAAGGCGAAGATGCAAGCTGCAGCACACAGGCACAGTGTGGGCAGCCTTCAGACTTAGAGAAAACAGTACTTTACCACTCTCCTGCCTTTTCCATGGTTATTCTATTGGAAAAGAACGAGTTTTGGACAACTACCTTTCATTCTTGCCAAACTCTTTGCAGACCCGCGTGCAAGCTTTAGAACAAGATTTTGGATGTTTTCTTTCCTGGCAGAGTTTCTCCTTGCAAGATATGGTGGAAAAGCTTTTTGCTGAGTGTAGAGCGGCAAGACACGCAGAAGACGCAGATACGCAGCTCTCCGAAGCTAAGTGCCGGTCCCGGGCTTCTTTCGGCACAAACCGCTCTCAGGAGCTCCCTGCGCTCGCCACAATGCTCTGTGTGCGAAGAAGCCGCTTCTTCGCCTCCGGGAGAATCGGCGAGCGGCAGCTTCCCAAAGGCGAAGATGCAAGCTGCGGCACACAGGCACAGTGTGGGCAGCCTTCAGACTTAGAGAAAACAGTACTTTACCACTCTCCTGCCTTTTCCATGGTTATTCTATTGGAAAAGAACGAGTTTTGGACAACTACCTTTCATTCTTGCCAAACTCTTTGCAGACCCCCGTGCAAGCTTTAGAACAAGATTTTGGATGTTTTCTTCCCTGGCAGAGTTTCTCCTTGCAAGATATGGTGGAAAAGCTTTTTGCTGAGTGTAGAGCGGCAAGACACGCAGAAGACGCAGATACGCAGCTCTCCGAAGCTAAGTGCCGGTCCCGGGCTTCTTTCGGCACAAACCGCTCTCAGGAGCTCCCTGCGCTCGCCACAATGCTCTGTGTGCGAAGAAGCCGCTTCTTCGCCTGCGGGAGAATCGGCGAGCGGCAGCTTCCCAAAGGCGAAGATGCAAGCTGCAGCACACAGGCACAGTGTGGGCAGCCTTCAGACTTAGAGAAAACAGTACTTTACCACTCTCCTGCCTTTTCCATGGTTATTCTATTGGAAAAGAACGAGTTTTGCACAACTACCTTTCATTCTTGCCAAACTCTTTGCAGACCCCCGTGCAAGCTTTAGAACAAGATTTTGGATGTTTTCTTTCCTGGCAGAGTTTCTCCTTGCAAGATATGGTGGAAAAGCTTTTTGCTGAGTGTAGAGCGGCAAGACACGCAGAAGACGCAGATACGCAGCTCTCCGAAGCTAAGTGCCGGTCCCGGGCTTCTTTCGGCACAAACCGCTCTCAGGAGCTCCCTGCGCTCGCCACAATGCTCTGTGTGCGAAGAAGCCGCTTCTTCGCCTCCGGGAGAATCGGCGAGCGGCAGCTTCCCAAAGGCGAAGATGCAAGCTGCGGCACACAGGCACAGTGTGGGCAGCCTTCAGACTTAGAGAAAACAGTACTTTACCACTCTCCTGCCTTTTCCATGGTTATTCTATTGGAAAAGAACGAGTTTTGGACAACTACCTTTCATTCTTGCCAAACTCTTTGCAGACCCCCGTGCAAGCTTTAGAACAAGATTTTGGATGTTTTCTTTCCTGGCAGAGTTTCTCCTTGCAAGATATGGTGGAAAAGCTTTTGGCTGAGTGTAGAGCGGCAAGACACGCAGAAGACGCAGATACGCAGCTCTCCGAAGCTAAGTGCCGGTCCCGGGCTTCTTTCGGCACAAACCGCTCTCAGGAGCTCCCTGCGCTCGCCACAATGCTCTGTGTGCGAAGAAGCCGCTTCTTCGCCTCCGGGAGAATCGGCGAGCGGCAGCTTCCCAAAGGCGAAGATGCAAGCTGCAGCACACAGGCACAGTGTGGGCAGCCTTCAGACTTAGAGAAAACAGTACTTTACCACTCTCCTGCCTTTTCCATGGTTATTCTATTGGAAAAGAACGAGTTTTGGACAACTACCTTTCATTCTTGCCAAACTCTTTGCAGACCCCCGTGCAAGCTTTAGAACAAGATTTTGGACGTTTTCTTCCCTGGCAGAGTTTCTCCTTGCAAGATATGATGGAAAAGCTTTTTGCTGAGTGTAGAGCGGCAAGACACGCAGAAGACGCAGATACGCAGCTCTCCGAAGCTAAGTGCCGGTCCCGGGCTTCTTTCGGCACAAACCGCTCTCAGGAGCTCCCTGCGCTCGCCACAATGCTCTGTGTGCGAAGAAGCCGCTTCTTCGCCTCCGGGAGAATCGGCGAGCGGCAGCTTCCCAAAGGCGAAGATGCAAGCTGCAGCACACAGGCACAGTGTGGGCAGCCTTCAGACTTAGAGAAAACAGTACTTTACCACTCTCCTGCCTTTTCCATGGTTATTCTATTGGAAAAGAACGAGTTTTGGACAACTACCTTTCATTCTTGCCAAACTCTTTGCAGACCCCCGTGCAAGCTTTAGAACAAGATTTTGGATGTTTTCTTCCCTGGCAGAGTTTCTCCTTGCAAGATATGGTGGAAAAGCTTTTTGCTGAGTGTAGAGCGGCAAGACACGCAGAAGACGCAGATACGCAGCTCTCCGAAGCTAAGTGCCGGTCCCGGGCTTCTTTCGGCACAAACCGCTCTCAGGAGCTCCCTGCGCTCGCCACAATGCTCTGTGTGCGAAGAAGCCGCTTCTTCGCCTCCGGGAGAATCGGCGAGCGGCAGCTTCCCAAAGGCGAAGATGCAAGCTGCAGCACACAGGCACAGTGTGGGCAGCCTTCAGACTTAGAGAAAACAGTACTTTACCACTCTCCTGCCTTTTCCATGGTTATTCTATTGGAAAAGAACGAGTTTTGGACAACTACCTTTCATTCTTGCCAAACTCTTTGCAGACCCCCGTGCAAGCTTTAGAACAAGATTTTGGATGTTTTCTTCCCTGGCAGAGTTTCTCCTTGCAAGATATGGTGGAAAAGCTTTTTGCTGAGTGTAGAGCGGCAAGACACGCAGAAGACGCAGATACGCAGCTCTCCGAAGCTAAGTGCCGGTCCCGGGCTTCTTTCGGCACAAACCGCTCTCAGGAGCTCCCTGCGCTCGCCACAATGCTCTGTGTGCGAAGAAGCCGCTTCTTCGCCTCCGGGAGAATCGGCGAGCGGCAGCTTCCCAAAGGCGAAGATGCAAGCTGCAGCACACAGGCACAGTGTGGGCAGCCTTCAGACTTAGAGAAAACAGTACTTTACCATTCTCCTGCCTTTTCCATGGTTATTCTATTGGAAAAGAACGAGTTTTGCACAACTACCTTTCATTCTTGCCAAACTCTTTGCAGACCCCCGTGCAAGCTTTAGAACAAGATTTTGGATGTTTTCTTCCCTGGCAGAGTTTCTCCTTGCAAGATATGGTGGAAAAGCTTTTTGCTGAGTGTAGAGCGGCAAGACACGCAGAAGACGCAGATACGCAGCTCTCCGAAGCTAAGTGCCGGTCCCGGGCTTCTTTCGGCACAAACCGCTCTCAGGAGCTCCCTGCGCTCGCCACAATGCTCTGTGTGCGAAGAAGCCGCTTCTTCGCCTCCGGGAGAATCGGCGAGCGGCAGCTTCCCAAAGGCGAAGATGCAAGCTGCAGCACACAGGCACAGTGTGGGCAGCCTTCAGACTTAGAGAAAACAGTACTTTACCACTCTCCTGCCTTTTCCATGGTTATTCTATTGGAAAAGAACGAGTTTTGGACAACTACCTTTCATTCTTGCCAAACTCTTTGCAGACCCCCGTGCAAGCTTTAGAACAAGATTTTGGATGTTTTCTTCCCTGGCAGAGTTTCTCCTTGCAAGATATGGTGGAAAAGCTTTTTGCTGAGTGTAGAGCGGCAAGACACGCAGAAGACGCAGATACGCAGCTCTCCGAAGCTAAGTGCCGGTCCCGGGCTTCTTTCGGCACAAACCGCTCTCAGGAGCTCCCTGCGCTCGCCACAATGCTCTGTGTGCGAAGAAGCCGCTTCTTCGCCTGCGGGAGAATCGGCGAGCGGCAGCTTCCCAAAGGCGAAGATGCAAGCTGCAGCACACAGGCACAGTGTGGGCAGCCTTCAGACTTAGAGAAAACAGTACTTTACCACTCTCCTGCCTTTTCCATGGTTATTCTATTGGAAAAGAACGAGTTTTGGACAACTACCTTTCATTCTTGCCAAACTCTTTGCAGACCCCCGTGCAAGCTTTAGAACAAGATTTTGGATGTTTTCTTCCCTGGCAGAGTTTCTCCTTGCAAGATATGGTGGAAAAGCTTTTTGCTGAGTGTAGAGCGGCAAGACACGCAGAAGACGCAGATACGCAGCTCTCCGAAGCTAAGTGCCGGTCCCGGGCTCCTTTCGGCACAAACCGCTCTCAGGAGCTCCCTGCGCTCGCCACAATGCTCTGTGTGCGAAGAAGCCGCTTCTTCGCCTCCGGGAGAATCGGCGAGCGGCAGCTTCCCAAAGGCGAAGATGCAAGCTGCAGCACACAGGCACAGTGTGGGCAGCCTTCAGACTTAGAGAAAACAGTACTTTACCACTCTCCTGCCTTTTCCATGGTTATTCTATTGGAAAAGAAGGAGTTTTGGACAACTACCTTTCATTCTTGCCAAACTCTTTGCAGACCCCCGTGCAAGCTTTAGAACAAGATTTTGGATGTTTTCTTTCCTGGCAGAGTTTCTCCTTGCAAGATATGGTGGAAAAGCTTTTTGCTGAGTGTAGAGCGGCAAGACACGCAGAAGACGCAGATACGCAGCTCTCCGAAGCTAAGTGCCGGTCCCGGGCTTCTTTCGGCACAAACCGCTCTCAGGAGCTCCCTGCGCTCGCCACAATGCTCTGTGTGCGAAGAAGCCGCTTCTTCGCCTGCGGGGGACTCGGCTAAGAGCAGCTTCCGAAACGCGACAAACAAATATTAACCACACGGCGTTGTGTCCTTGGCGTCTTTCGGCACAAGCGCCCCACCGGAACGTACCGCCAGCGGCACAATTCATTGTGTGTGAAGAACTCCCTTCGCCTCCAGGGAACTGAAAGAAGAAGCCTAAGCTTAAAACGCCTTTGCCTCAATTGTGTACTGGTTTGGGCGCTCCTCTCTATTAATTGCGCCACTCCTGACAGCAGGTGTCGCTGTTGGTCAAGCTTTGAGTTTGCTTATTAAGTTGCGATGCTGGGTGGTCAAACAACTCAAGGTAAGATCAGCGATTTTAAATCAGGTTCTCACTGGTGTAGATACCATTAGTCATTGCACACTGCAAAATAATGCTGCTCTAGCTTTCTTGTTAGCACATGGGCAAGAGTGTGAGGATTTGGAAGGAATGTGTTTTTTGAACCTCTCTAACCATTCTGCAGTCATTCACTGGAAACTCAAACAAGGACAAGATAACATGAAGAAATTGATTGGGAATGAGAGGGTTACGCCTGAATGGTTTGAGAGATGGGAAACAACTCGATGGTTGAAAGATCTTGTAAAGGGAACTTTGTTGTTACTAGTAGTCATTATTATATTGCTTCTTGTTATTCCATGCATCATGAAACTGGTGAGCCTCTTGGAAGAAAATAGGGTGGGAAAGGGTTTAGCTGGTGCAAGACGAAGAAGGGGGAAATTGTAGCAATGTATCTGAACCTCTTAGACTAAAGGGTGCACCAGCCATCCAGCTGGAATATGTTCTTATCAGAATTTTCTCAGAGCCCTCTGGAATTCATCAAGGTTACTAAGACATAAGCCGTGCTAAAATAAGAAAGAGAAGCTGAGAAACCAAATTCCAAGACTACAAGAACTCGATAACGGGGGGCAGCAAAGCGCCTGGACTGTAACCAAACGTATCTTCTGAGAGGTGCACACAGAATGCGTGGACATAACAAAGGCACCAAGATAAAAATGCGGGCCTAGCGTGTGCAGAGATTTAGAATGTGTAAGTGCATCATGTCAACAATCAACGGCTTCTGCTTAATCCTCTTGCTCCGTTGTCCTGGAGTCCTGAATTTCCCACAAGGAAAGCCCTACTAAAAGGGCTCTGATTTTAATGATAGTTGCTGTCTAGACGATGAATAATGGGAAGAGTTCTTTCAAATCCTTCCCTCGCTGACATCTGTAAGTTTCATCTTTTCCTGATTGTACTGGTGGCTATACATTAGTTATGACTAGAAAGGAATGAGTTTTAGGGATATGTTGCAAGGAAATTGGTAGCTCTGCTTCCATTTCCATTGTCTAAGAAGAATTCTGATTAGTTTTGGACTTTTCATAGACCTCTGACTAGATTGCATTTGTCTTTGATTGAGCCCGTAAATTTTAGGCTACTAGGCTTGACCAATGGATAGAAAAGGGAAAGTCACACAGCTTAGGTGGTTCCCTTGTCAACAACTTCTCAATAGTAGGGCGATTTCTGTCCTCAAGTTTGTTACTTCAGCTAGCAGATTATGCTCACTCCAAAAGAAGGTGAGAAGTTTGCTACCCTAAATGGTCCGATAATTCTTCCTGCTTCTTTGTGACTCTTTTGTATGACTGGATTCTGTATTATTGGAGTTTGTTATAAAAAGTTGGATTAAATTGCGTGCGTCCGCTCTTGGGGGAAACAGTATTTAGCCAATAACATCTAGGCTTTTATCGACCTGAGATTGTCTGAACGGACGGGACGCTTTAAACACAGTAATTCCTGCTAGTTCCAATTCCATTTTTAGACTCGACAAACCGAATGGTAAACCTGCACCAGTAGGGAGGGACATTGGACTTTCTCCTTTTTAGAGAGAAACTAATGAAAAAGTTTCAGCAGAATCATAGCAGGCTGTAAAATAAGAAAAGCATCATGAAAAGAGGCCAATCCTATCCTCTTAGTATTGCTAGTTGTGATTGGACATGAATGAAACATGTCAACTCTGTGTTCCTGGGTATCACATCAGTAACAGCTACTTCAGCTGCTGTAGTTGTCTCCTAAAGCTAAGAACAGAATCCAAAGAATTGTGATTCCATGGTCACAATTCACCCTGTGATGGTGACAGGTGAAAAAGGAGTGGAAGGTGCGCGGGTAAATTAACTTGAATGGCTTATCTAAATCAGCAGCCACTGATTTCCTGAAAACTTCAACAGGTCAGTTGACCTGTTGGGATTCTTTTAATCCATGGTCATGTTTTTCTTGGGATTCTTGTAACCTTTCCCCATTCGTTCAGCCTTTGCCCTCAAGCCTTTGCTGACATTTCAAGTATCTCGACAAGCTGGAAATGTGTTGTCTTTCTTTATCATGTCATAATTCCCTTCAAAGGGTTGTTTGCCTCAAGTCTTATTTTTGCTGGTTTTCTGCTAGTTCATTGTCAGAGGGCAGCAGGTGCTTTGTAAGAGCAAGTACACAATCCTATAGCTTGCTTTTCTTTTGATTTGGCCTGTCTAGAAAACTGAAGGACTGAACATTTCCGACAGGATTTTCTCTCCCCATTATGTTTCACCGGAAGGGCAGATGCAAATCATCTACTTAAACTCTTGGCACGGAAAAAAGTAGTGGTTTGCTGCTGCATATAGGTAGAAGCTTACAAAAGGAAGGCCTTGGGCTGAGGCCCGATACTTTGGCTAAGCAGAAAAGGACTATGGGAAGGTGAGGCCGCTGAATCAGAGGTAGATCAACAAGTTCTAGAATCGTCACGTGTTCACAGCGTGGTGTAGGATGGTTGGTTGAATGAATTTTGTTATGGCTTAAAGCTATGGAACTGATAAAGGCCTGAGTGCTTCAAAAGCCTGGTTTTTGCAAAAAAGCAGCTCTCCTCTGCACCTGCCTGGGGACTCTGCATCACTAGGGACCCTCACTCCCAGTTTGCCAAGGAGATGATCAGTAGGAATGTTGCAGAGCTGCCGTGTCCATATGAACGGAATGGCAAAGAGTGAAGCGGTGGGTATTTTTGGGCTTTAATACAATGCTGCTGCATTGGTGCCAGTTTAGTCGGTTTTCCATCAGTGGCCTTTCTGTCTAGAAGTACACTGCCCAGTCTTTCTAGCATGTGATGCCATTTCCTTCCTGTTGTTTTAATACCTTCCTTCAGTTGAAAGGATGATACAATCTTTACATTTTGAAGATCCCTGTTAGGAAACACTATGCCAGAGGAGTCATTGCTCCCTTTTCTTCTGCCTCCTTTGTAATTTTCAGAGCCTCATTTCAAATTTCTGCTAATGTCGAGAAGAATACTGAGACTACTCAGCAGGGTTGACGCTCTCAGCTGCTTTCCTCTTTCATACTGCTTCATACTGTATGTGACTTAATGGCCTGGTTTTGTCATCCGCATTTTGCTGTGATCTGTGAACACAAAAAGAAGTCTTTGTTTTTTGCAAGAACTACCCCTAGGAGGATTTGTGTTCCTTTTGATTTCTACGGTGTTAGCCCTGTTGCAGAAAAAAAGGAGATTGTACCCTCTTCTTGTGCTCTCATTCCCTCCTCTCTGCTTTGCATGTCCTAGTTAATCTACTGCCATGACTCATTTGGCATCATCTCATAGTGCAAATTCTGCACAGTTTCATGGACTTACAAATGCCAGTTGCCAAGGAGCTTATATAACCATTCAAAGATTAAAGAATTGTAGGGCTGGGCAAGTCCAGCTGCTGAAACTGGAAGTGGTTAAGTCATGCCATATTAAAGAGACAGAGCAAATCAGTTCATCTAGGACTTTCAACTGGACACCTCTGAGAATAACAGCTTGACAGCAATGACACAGCCATCTTCCTAGCTGTATTCCAGAAAGAGAAAAGGGACACCTTCAATGGTTAAGATGTTTGGCATGAGAAAACAGCAAGAAATGTAGCACAAAATACTTGAGCCAGATAAAGTGCGTTTTTCTCGTGAGAATTTTGCAGTTGTTCTTTCTTGTCTGTGCCTTTACTTTTCACAGAAGACAGGGAGGGCGTTTAATTATTATTGTTCTTTTGTTTTCTATTCTTGGCCTCCCTCTTTCCACCTGCCATTAACAATTTTGCCTTGCTTTACTGGCTTCTCTTTCTTTACTTATAGAAGGTTACATGAGGTCCTCCAACCTTGTCATAAACATTCGCATACAGTGGAAAGGAGTAGAAGGTACATCTAAATGCACAAAACAGACCCAGAAAAAGAGAGGTTTTTTACAGTCTTCTGTGAGAACAAGATATCTTTGAACTGAGTAATGCTTTAACTTTTAGTCCACTCTTTACTATTATTACAAGTGTTTGGCCTTTAGTACATAGCCTTTGAAATCATCCAGCCCAATATTTTTGGCTAATTTTGTTTTATTTCTCTCGGGGACTTTGTTTCTTAAGGAATAGTCCAGAGCCAGAGCGTCCACGGTAGAGTTATGCTGCCATAATAAAAGCGTCGTAAATTCTGGTACAGTTTGTGCTGGTAATACGTCTAGGAAAGAAAGGTTTTACATCTTTTTTGACTTTCAAATGTAACCATTATTTGAAAAAGTTAAGAGTTGGGCTTTCCCCCCCTCCAAAATACTTCTCTCTGGAATGTTACTCAGGGATTACACATAAAAGCTCACCCTGTAAAATATGTTGCGGATAATCTGCAGTAAGCGCAGCTTAGCAGCTAGAGATGATTATGTGGGTTAAATGACATTCCTTCTGCGGTGATGGAAACTCTGTCTACGCAGACATACTCAACAAAAGTTACCATGGCTTAGCTCCTCTCCTAAACTTCATGTGCATTTTCAAACTTTCCAAGAAGGTGAATTCAAGCTCCTTCATTGCTCTCTGCTGGAGTCCCAAGAAAATATCAGTGTGCTTTTTGTCATTTACAGCTGTCATTGCTTAGCTCTTGAACATGAGACTCTCTCATGACTGATGAAAGTTGTCTAGTTAAGAGTGGGTCAAAGACACGCTCCTGCTCTAGAAGGAGATGAGAAGGTTTCTGCAGTCTTTGTCATCTCTACTGCTTGTGATTTCTATCCAAAACCAGTGGGAAGTTTTCTGAAGGCAGTCCAGAAGCTGGCAATATGGACAGCTTACAACCAAACACTTGCTGCACTGCTATCACGGTGATACCAGGAAGGACTTAAAAAATTTAGAAGGGCAAAGAAAGCAGTTGGAAGGAAAAGAACATTAACCATTATTCCATTCTTCTAATATGTCCTCCTTTAAGTCATCATTTTCATGCAGTTTAACGGCTTGCGTTGGTATCCCTCAAAAGGAATCTGAGACAGAGTAAGCTTTTTAATGCAGTAGATGTGACACGTGCAGGCCAAGTTGCCTTTGTTGACATCAAATGCCAATTATGCTTGAGCTACCCTTTGCTTAAGGTACTTCGCTTACACGAAGAATTTTACTCATCATTGAGCAAATTTTGCTGTCATGATTGAGTAAATTTTATTCATGATAGAGTGAATTTTACTGTCACTCCGAATTTTACTGTCATGATTGGCATTGAAACTTTTCAAGGAAAGCTCTGGATAGCAATGTTTGTGTAAAAATAGTAGTTTATCTCCTGTATTTGTGTGAAGCAGGTAAGCCTTTTGCTGTCACCAGTGTTGCTTACCCTTTCATGTCATATCCCTCTTCATATCCATATTCTGCTGAAGGCTTATTAATCTGCTTTAAAATTGGCACGTGGAATAAGACTACTTTTCCTTTTTGAAAGCTAATGTCATTTGACCTAGTGACAGTAAATAATTCATTAATTGTAAGTCCCCAGCTAGCATCTTTTATGCATATTCTAACCTTCTAAAGAAGTAACAAAAACACTCTCCAATACTTGACTTTCTTAAGCACACAAAATGCTTCCCTCCTTTGCAGTTGGCATCTGGAAAATGAACCACATCTCTGCAGTATTTTAACGTGCACCATATTTAGCCAAGTAATTCAAAAGAAATAAAAAGCAGCCCCTTCAATTTGGAAATATTTTTGAATTGTTTTTGAATATACAAAACATACCCTTACCGTACGCATTGCATGCAGATTTAATCGTCGTGAAAGCAAACCCTATGTTTCTGTTGGGATAGCATGGTTTTCCAGTTTCCACAATTGTTCTTGGCACAGTTTTCTACTTATGTGACTGTTAGGACACTCGTAGGTACTTCTAAGGTACTGTAGTAAGCGGAGAAGGAGGAGAGGTTGTGCCTTATTTCTGGCTTCCTTTGGTTTTCTTTTTGGTTTTCTTCCTCTTGCTCTTTTTCATGTCACCTTTCTAGATACTGTGATTTAGATTTGCAGTTTACTAAGCTGTGTTTTCTGTCTGGAATTCTTTGAAATTCCCAGAGGAACCCCACCGGTAAATATGCATCTTTTTATGATTTGCTAGCTACATAGAAAATCTTCCTGCTGCTCTAAAATGCTTTTATTTGATATGCATTTTTATCACCATTCCAATGAAAAGAAAAGTTCCTCTATTCACTGCTTTTGTACTGGATTCAGTTCAATGTGCGCTAACGGTGCAAAAAAGTCCTGCTGGAGAAGGGATCTGCATACAAATTGACCAAGACATGTGCTACAAGGGTCTTGAAAAGGTTCAAAGTTTCTCTACCTTTCTGGCAGTCTGTCTTCACAGCAGGACTTGATGAGGGATTTTGCTGGCGTTTCTTTGACAGAAAGCAATAACAAAGCAAGCAAAATGGAGCAGCAAAAGAAGAATGGAGCAGCAAAAGGTACATTATCCCCTCTGTTATTATCATTGTCGAAACAGATTTTTTCACACCATGTTACATCAAATACCTTAGTAGAGCTAAAGACTAGAAAAACGCAGCTCTGTTCTGGTTCATTAAAAGCAAAGCCATCTGTGGACAGAAGTGCCCAGCATGATGCTGGGAACTCCTAGCTGGTTTCAGTAAGCTGTCTGGAGAACGGCATTTTCGGTGGGCTTTACTAGCGTGTCTGTAAGGAGAGGGAGTTTATGTGCAGCTTTGAGCCCTGAGAGTGCCATAGGCAAAGAGACCCATCGTGTAGCTCTCTGACCAGCCACAGCACACTGAGGCATGATGGATTACTCCCAGAGTTCACGTGGTAGAAAGGTTTTCTGCCCCCGTGAAGGACGACACATCCATTTGCTTGACTAGAGCCATTCTGGATGTTACAATGGTAACTTGAATTCATCAAGTTTGTGCTATTTGTACAATGGCAGTGAGCTTGGATTCTTAAGCTTCTCGTGTTTGACCTGTTTCCTGTTTCAGTAAATAGCAAAACTTCCAAGGACTGCAGCGACAAGAAGATGAAGCTGCTAGTGTATTTCAAATCTTTGCCTAATAAAATGGTGATTTTTGCACATATTCGCAATGGAAATTTACGGTACCGAAACACCAGCTCTGCTCAGAGCAATTCTGAAATTGACTTGAGCTCTTTTCTGTGTTTCTTAGCAGGTGAACTGAGATACTTCTAGCTTCCAAGGCAAGGCGTTTGACAGCAGCTTGAAAAAGGCCCAGGCTGTTGGATGAAAAGGTGAAAAAACTGAGGGAAATGGGGGGAAATTTCACTTCTGGTTTATGTCATAGATTCAGCCAGATGATCAACAAGCATTAGTTTTATGAGGTACCAGCGTAGTCTTTCACTCTTGCAGATCCCCAAAAGCTTAACCATCCAGCAGCTTCTTCCTTGCAACAAGTGCCACAGCCAAAAGCCAGGCCTGGCCGTCACCTTCTCCTCGCAGCCTACAAACTCTGCCAAACGTACCGGTGATTCTCACTTTCCTTCTCAGCTACATGGACAAGCACATCCTCTCCATGTCTCCGAGTCCTTAGTGAAACCAAACAGCGGTTCACCTTCAAACAGCTCAGTGTGCCAGGACAGAAAGATTTCACTGGCCTGTGAAATCTTGCTTTTTCCTTGCAGCCTTTTATTTTCAGAGCATACACCGAGGCATTGCACTTTGCTTCTCAGCTGAGTGCATTGCCATATTGCTGGAGTCCCACACGTCCATCTCCTTCTCGCACTAACTGCTTCTGTTGAAACATGCTGATGTGATGTGCTTTCCTGCTCAGCTATTCACACAGTCACATTCTATGTCCTGCTTGCAGTCTGAATCTAAAAGGAGACGTTTCTGACTATGTCTCACAGACACAGATGTACCAGGATGAAAAGGTTGCTTGGACCTTGCCACTTACGTTCGAAAACATCCATTCACTCCACAATCAAGAGACACCTTTCTTTGCTTTACATCCTGCAAACTTCACACAGACACACAGACACACACACACACACACACACACACACACACACACACGAGAGCTACGCACTTTCTTTCTTTCTTTCTTGGCTGCACACACTCACCTATTTCCCACCTTGACCTCTCTACCACTTCTCCTTCGGCCTTGCTGTGCATGGACATTTCCTGTTAAGATACCCATTGTGTTGCCTATCCCTCCCCCACATTGCCTTGCCTTTCCTACCCAATCTTGCATTTCTTGTCATTGCTGACAATTCCTTTCTTTTCCCTTGCCTTCCTGACCCATGCATGTCCTTCCCTTGCCCTTCATACCAAGCCAGTGCCTTGTATTGACTTGCTCACCTATCCTTCTTTTCCTTCCCATTTGTCCAGCTCCAATCTTTCATTTCCTTCTCCTTCTAGGACTCTTATTGCCTTGTCTCCCTCTCTTTTGTGTTGCCTGGCAAAGCCACCACTTGTCTGGCCTTGTCCTTGAACCCCTTCCTTGCCTTGCATTACCTTGCTCATCAGTCCCCCACCTGGAATTCACCACCTCTCTTTTTGTGGAATCTCTTCCACATGCATTGCCCTGCCTGCTTCTCCTAGGATTCTCCAGGCTTCCACTGGCTTTTTTTTCTCAAGGCCCCAGCGTTTCAGGAGCTTGTGAGAGGAAGCCTGGAGGAGGCCACGTGCAAGCACACCTATCTGTCCTGACAGCTTTCTTCTGACATCTATGCTTACATGTCTTGAATTTTGGACACAAAGTTCATCTTTCACCCTTGGGCTTCAGGGGCAGAATGACAGTTCTTTTGCATACAAAGGAAAGCAGGCAACTCAAGTGTCTTAGGTGCAGATTAAACATGACCCATGCAAGATCAAGGCTGGACAGAGCGGTCGGTCCGGGCCGCTTTTGTGTACCAGCAGTCTTTGAATGGACCTGCCACTTGCCTTGCTTTGGGCAACCAACCAGTTTCCTTGCCATGCCCTGCTAATTCTCCATTGCTTTGCATTCCCTTGCATACCCATGCCTCACATTTGACCTGCCTGCAGTTTTCCTACAGGGCTTGGCCTTGCCTAGCCCTTCCGGTTACCATCACCTCCTATGCCCAGCCTTGCCTCTAACTTCTGGGACTTGTCTCACCTACCACTCCATTTGCTTTCCCCTCACGGCTTCAGTCTTGCCAACCTGTCCCTTGACTTGCCTACAATTGCCTACACTTGCTTTGCATTGCCTTACCTGCATGAAAGGCAAGGCAAAGAGTGGTAGACAAGGCAAAGCAAAGCCAGGAAGTTATTTGAAGGGCTAGGCAAGGCAGACATAGGCAAGCAAGCAAAGCTAGGGTAGGGTAGGCTAGGAAAACTAGGCATGGTACTGGAGGCAAGGCAAAGCCAAGTGACTTGGAGTGCCTTTCCTTGCTTGGGAAGTAAAAGATACGGTGGCAATGTTGGTAGGGCTGATGATAAGGTATCGTGGGAAGGTATAGTACAGCAAGACATTTCTGTCCTGGTCCTTTCTGTGTAGGAGCCATTGTTGGACAGAGTCAGTACCGGACGTGGTATGCAACTTTTGCTCTGTAAGTTCCTGAAGGAGAACAGCAATGCTTTCTCATGGGAAGGAAAGAACTTAGCCCCAGTGTTGGAGGTGCAGATAAGAAGCTGTGTCGTGCAGCTTAAGGGCGGCAGCAACTTTCTATCCTGGCATATTTGGTTTGGAAGCACTGACTCAATTTGTACAATCATGGAGTCGGTATCCATCTTTGGAAGGCAGTCTCCTTCCTGAAAGAATCCATTTGGCCTGTGTTTTCCACTTTCTCAAGGCAGCCTTCTTGAAATTCTGCCAGCACACTTCTTTTGGACAAGGTAAAGAGCTGCGCTGGGTCTTGGTGTGCAGCCTAGCTAGTGCCCCGCACAGGTAATGCCCAATAGCAGTGGTCTGACACCTTTGTAGAGGATCAGGCCCTGGATGCTTTGGATTTTGGAGGAGGGGATGCCATTTCTTTTGAGATGGGCTTCTAGTTCCTCCTCCCTTTGGCAAAGTTTGGGTGGCCACTTTGGGTGGTCTCAGTGAATTGAAAGGCTTTTCCCAATAGGCAGTTCTCTGGGTTAGAGTTGTTGAACTGTCAGTGGGAATGCAGAGGCCAGGCCAGGCCTCTGCAGGACAGGTTTTTGTCCCTTGTAGCTTTAGGGACTGTGTGAGCAGTCCCTGGTGCCATCCCATTTGGATCCTGACTCTGAGAGATTGAAGGCTTACGGTGGTACCTAGAGCTGAGAAGGAAAGTGGCGATAGCAGGGTGCATGTTTATAGTTTGATGGGTGCAATTGAAATTGTAGGCAGCAAAGAGCTTTCTCCACCAACAGTTTTGCGAGCTCAGCCGACATTTTCAAGTTTGTTACCAGGCTCTGTGAGAGAGAAAAAGTTTGTTAGGGCAGAAGATCTGGTGTCGGCCTTTGAGTGTGGGGCAAAGAAGAGTATCCACTTGGAAGGGGAAGATCGGTGAAATCCTTTTGTCCTGACACAGTTGATTGGAGAGCAGGGACGTTTCTGACTTGGCTGGGTCCTGGGGGTGGTTGTGAGCTGGGCTCGGTGCGTGTCCTGGTTTTGTGAGTTGACAATGCTGTGGTGTGGTTATTTAGAAGAGCGCTGACAGTGCCCAGGAAAAAGACAAGCACTTTTCTAGCCCAGCCCCGTTCGTGTGGGAGCAGTGTAGGGACAAGAGCTCCGCTGTGGATCCTGGCTCTCGGGTACTGACAGAATGGGATCCTGCATGTAGCAGAGAAGGAAAAAGAATCATTTCATTGTTGGCTGCACAGTTTAGAAGCTTCAAAATAAAAGGCAATTGCAGCATGGCCTCTTCATTTTAGAAAGTTTTCTGGGCCATCAGCTGCTCAACATGTAACTTGCACCCACTGAACTGCATTCAGCTTCCTGGAGATATGCACTTTCCCTCAAGATCTAGGTACCATCTTGCACTCTAACACTTGAAGATCCCAAACCGCTTCAAAATGTCCAGCGGCTGCTCTCAAAGAAAAAGTCCTACAACAAAAAGGCAGTGCTGGCCATAACGCTCCCTTTGCAGTCTGTCAACCAAACGAAACATACTAGCGATTCTCACGGACTTTCTCAATGATATATATACGTGCATCAGCACATTCTCTCAAAGTGACAGAGACTATCGCTACAGCCAAGCGTTTTCAGCTGCACTTCTGACTGACAGATGTGCCAGGACAGAAGGCATTTGCCAACCTACCCTCTTTCCTGTGCAACCTGACATTGGCAGCGCAAATATTTTCACATTCTTTCATTGTGGACATGTCCAAAGCAGCTAAAGATCACACAGGTGGAAGTGTCAAGACAGAAGATGTTCTCAAAGTAACTCCTTTTTTTTCTAAACAGCTTTTAAACTGCACACAATGCTTTGTATCTTCTTTCCCACATAGACCTGCCCTCACTTTTTCACACTCACATCTTTGTTGCAAACATCCAGCAGCTGTTTGCGTAGAAAAAGGCTCTAGAAATAAAAGCGAGACTTGGGCTGCACCTTCTGCCTGCCCTGTGTAAGCCACATCAAACTCACCAGTGCGCTCTGTCCTTCCCTTTTCCGCTGCAACTACCATTGTGTTCTCTGGATCTCGGAACCTAAAGGTAGGCACATTTGTTTCCACAGAAGGGCCATAGGTAGCAGCACAAATAGCTCTCACTGAACTTTAATCTTTACCACTGCCACCATGAGTTTGGTTGGTAGGCCAGTAGGAGTCATGCTCCTTTTACAGCTGGTATGCGGCAGCCGCCAGCCCAGTGCTCTTCGACTCTTGTAACCAATCCTGCTTTTACTCTCCCGGAGGGGATTAGGCATCTGTTTCTCACACAGATCATTGTGGCAGCAGCCAACGGCTCTAGTGCACTGCTTCTGCCAAAAGACACTGGGGCCAGACATTTACCTTCTCAGCACTACGTAGCCCCGTACTCTGCATCTCTTGTCGTCCAGATCATACCGCAAAGCGTTTCACAGAGAAAAAATGTGCCAGGACAACAAGCTTGGCTGAAGTGTACCCCTGAAACTGGTGGAAGTTTGTATTTGCACCACATTCAAGGGGCAGTCCTCTTTCCTATACAACCTGCAAACTGCTGTCTGTTCGCAGTGCCCTCTGCCCGCTCCTTCTTACCTTGAAGTACCATGCCAAAGAGGGCTCTGTGCTGAGGTCTCAGAAGAAGAGGGAAGCATATGTGTTTGTAAAGTGGACTGTCTGTTAGTCACTTCCCTCTTCAAAGCAGCGTGTTCCATGCCAAGCAGACAACAAAGCAACAAAGGATGAGTGTGACTCTGCATTCAAATCCTGCAATGTTCCCAGAAGTGAATTTCTCTCTTCTATAGGACTGACTTGTATGAAGTGGCGTGGTTGTTTCCTTCCATTAGAAGGGAAACTCATCTAGCCAGGCTTCATCACCCCCTGTATCTTTTGGGGTAGTTCTTGGAAGAAAATAGAGAGCAACTTTTCCACTCCACATGATTCATGTTTCATTCTCTTCCTTCTGTACTTCAGGGAACAAGCTATCAATTCCCTACTCTTTCTATGAAAAGGCATGAAGCTATTAATTAAATTCCCATAGATATAATAAGGAATCAAAGTCTTTTATGCCTGCAAGCAGGCCCTTATGGTATGAAAAGTATGGATTGTCAGGGGTGGAAGAAGATCTGCATGAAAAAGGAGAAAGCCCAGAAGCATGCAGGGATTTTCAGGTATGAAAGGGAAAACGACATTAAATTGTCAAGGGAAAGAAATTGAAAGAGGGAGGAGGGAGAAGGGAGGAGGAGGAGGCAAATGCTGCCTTTGAGGCAGCTGACACAAGGACCGTCGGCCTCATGAGCAAACAAGAAAACCAAATGAAACTTCACAGCAATCTCATCCACAACTTAGTGGACAAATGTGCAAACCCATTTCTTCATTTATTATGTGTCTAATATATATAGAGATGTTCTTCATTCTGACCGAATTTTCAGGGAGCAAGCTAGTGTAAGGCACCTGGAACCAATGGTGTATTGGAAATGGCCAACATGCAGAACACGCTCCATCCTGAACGCTACCACAGCAGAATCACAGGATCATAGAATGGCCGGGGTAGACAAAGACCTTAAAGGCCATCTAGTTCTCTGACATGGGCGGGGACACCTTTTACTTGCTCAGGTTGCTCAGAGCCCCATCCAGCCTGGCCTTGAACACCAGGTTGGGGTGTCCATAACTTCTCCAGGCTGTCTGTGCCAGTGCTTCACCACCCTCACAGGGAAGAATTTCTTCCGAGTATCTAATTTCAACCTGCCCTCTTTCATTTTGAAGCCATTGCCCATTGTCCTGTCTCCAGAGTTCCTAATGAAGAGTCCCTCTCCTGCTTCCCTTCAGATATTGGAAGGTGTTGTGAGGTCTCCATGCAACCTTCTCTTCACCAGGCTAAACAGCCCTCATTCTCTCAGCCTGTGTGTCATGGCTTGACACTGGGACAATGCCAGTGCCCCCATGAGTATACTCTCTCCCTGGTTTCTGCTGTGAGATGTGACCAGGAATAAGCAAAGCAGGCTCCCACTTAGGGGAAAAAAAAAATTATTAACTAAACTACAAGGGAAAGGAAAAAAAAAAAAAAAAGAAACACACAAGGAAAATGAAAACTTCACAAATACATCTCCTCCTCCTCCTCCCCAAATTCCCAATACAATACATCCCCCAAATCATCGACTCTCGGTCCAGCACCACCCTTCAGAATACTCAATCCTCAGTTCATCAAGAGGACAAGGAGTCCTTCTTGTGCCAGTGGTGACCTATTCCTTTCATGTCCAGTGCTCTCACCACTGAACACAGACCAGAGCTGCTTCTAGGGTCGACTTTTAAGGATGCTTCATCCCACTGCAAAAAGGCACAGTCTCAATTTTGGGACATCTGTCCCCCCCATATTTTTCACCCCCTGGGGCCGAGGGGTACCCACACCGAACCCTCTTGGTCCTGAGGCATTGCCTCCCCCTAGAATGCAGTCCCTGTATCACAAGGAAACATGGCTCTGTCCATGGCTACACACAAAGAGTCCAGCATAAGCTACTCCATCATCTCTTCCACCTGCGTTCTTCTCTATTTCTCTCGTGGCCCATTTCCTCTTATCTCCTCTATATCTCTCTTCTCATTCAACTCCAGGAGGATTAGCATTTGTAAGGTTTCCATCATCCAAGAAAAGGGTTAAAAATCTGAGGCTCTGTCTGTCCAGAACTCCCATGGCTGCCCTGCCAGGCCCCTTCTTGCACTCCCCTCTTCTCCTTCTCGGCCGGCCAAGAACAGGCACCAGCTCTCCCTCTGTCTCTCCTGCGGTGGGGGGGGGGGGGGGGGGGGGGCTGCCCAATGCCTCTCAGCCACCCTTCCATCCTGCAGGGGCCTTCACCTCCCTTCTGGCCAGGGGCCCAGCCTACCTCACCGGGCTGGGTGGCTTCCCCTGCCCCGCCCAGCCCGCAGCCAGGCAGGGGAGATCTGAACCTTTCCCTGACCGGAACCCAAGAGAGCCTCCCAGGGGAGAGCCCTGCTTTTAACCCTGTGTTCTCAGAGGTGCATCCAATGTCCCAATGGCCACCTTAGGTGCCAATATTAAAATCTGAACATCCATTGGCCTAACCACAGCATCCCAGAAAACACATTTCCTGTCAAACCACCACACTGTGGGATATGCTCTTGTCCTGAATACTGAACTGCAGTATTGTCTGATGATTTTTTGAATCCTTTGAAGGCATTTTGAATTCTTTTTCAGCCTTAAATTAGACTAAATAGCTTTGATTTGTGGGTATTGAGCAACAGAAATCACTGCCCTGGCTTGCCTTTTTTACAGCTCCTTTCCGTGGGAGACTCGCTGCAAACGTCACAGCTGGTGAGACAGTGGGCACACCATCATTCTGAAAGAGCTTTGCACAGTAAACATAGAGGAGGATTAAATATTGAAATGCAGATGACAGGAGCTGCCCAATGGACTCTGCTGGTGGAAATCAAATACTAGTCTAGTATTTTGAATGCAAATAATTCCTCCCAATGAGGCCAGACAGGCTTGTTTGCCTTTGAATCTGAGCATGTGGACAGTAGTGGATGGTCTACAGGTTGAAAACAGTGTAGATACTTCTCCTTTTTTTCAATAGTGGCTCAGAAACTGAAAAGGCAGCTACAAAATGGTAAATACATCCCTACAGATTCAAAAATGGTTGTTCTTAATTTGCATCTCCACCATAACAACAAATTGTTAGAACTAAAATACAGATGGGAATTTTATAGCTTCTCAGAAATGAAGCAGGAATTGGCCAATGGGCCTTCTCAGAAATGAAGCAGGAATTGGCCAATGGGCCTTAGCAGTAGCTACAAGTTTTTCAGCATGAGGCATCTCAAAAGTGTTTTAACCGTACAGAACTTTTCTGTACTTTTGGCCTTTTATCTCAAGGATGAATCAAAAAAAAAAAAAAAAAAGGAAAAAAAACCCAAGAAAAATAAAAAAAGAACAAACCCTACCAAATATATATATATATATATAACATGACTAAGATAATAAGCACAATCAGTAACATATATAGAAAAAGAACCCATGGTTTTTAACTTTCAACCTTGTCTTCTCAACACACTCTCGAAAATGGAGTTGTTTCCCTATCTGCCTTGAAACATTTTGGAGCAAAAAACACTCTAAGGTCCTGATAGGTGTTTTGGTCAAAAATCCCTTCTTCTGGTTTTCTGTCCATAAGCAGAGTAATGGAGGGGAAAACTGGTAGCTGGCCAAAGGAGGTAGGAAGAGTGATCATCATCCACAACACTGGGGCTAAAGAAATTTCCACAGAAAATTACCTGCCTTATTACTTCTTCATGTGTTGGGTTGAAAGCTCAGAATCTGTTTCCATGTTTCCCATCCCTCGAATGTTCTATTTCACAGAATTCGAGCCCCTCAAACTTCAGTCCTGCCAGAACAGCCCGCCACGTGCTGTCATAGGGGATCTGCTGATGCCCACTGACTCTTACCAGTCTAGTGCTTGTCACTGTTGCAGATCAAGAACTACTGAATAGTTCTGATTAATGCTCTTAGAGTGGTTGAAAACAAGGAAAGAATGACTAGACATTTGTATGATCAAATCCCCTGATGGAATAAAAACATACCAGGACAACAAGCTTAATAAATGTATTCATTGTCATAAGAAGGGAGATGAAGGGTCCAAAAGATTACTTGCATACTTACTGTTCTAAATCCCTTGTTATCTGGTAAATTGCAAAGGATGCCCGGCTTTCACCAAAATGCAAATCAGATTAAAATGTGAAGCCTTACACTTTACTGGATAGAAAACTTCATCGTCCATTTTTAAATCTTAGAGATTGCGATGTTGTCCTGGTTTAGGGCAAATTTGGAGGAGAATTTCCAAATTAGGGCCCCTCCCCCCAACTGGTTCGGGAAGGATTCCTCAGAGAGAAGTGGAACGAACCTGTTCATTTAATAGGCACAGCACCCCCCAGCACGCAAAAGGAACAATTCTGGATGACAGCACTCTGAAAAAGATGACAAATTCAGAAAGTCTCTCTTGGGGGGGTGGTCACTTTGTTCTCAGTCCCTCCGGCGCTGGGCCAGCTGCTGCAGGCCACAAGGTGCAAACTCTCGGTGTTTCCCAGGTCCCAGTCCGGAGCAGGTTCAAAATGGTCAGGAAGACCTGAAGGAGAAACGGTCCAGGAAGAAATTTGGACAGTTTAGCTAAACTAGCTAATGAGCAAAAGCAAGCAGAAGCGAAGCAAGCAAGAGTGAGAGAGAGCAAAGCCAAAAGCAAAAGCAGAAAAAGCAAAAGCTGCAGTCTCTGTGTCCCGCCAGGTTGATAAGAAAACCAAAACAAAACATTCCCTCTTCAGAGCCAGTCTTAAAGGTACAGAACATAATATCCAACATTCACAGAACACATGAATGGGGATACAAGCATCATAACGTCACCCTAGGACAGATGTATTTCCTATTAATACCTTAATATTAATAAGGTTTAGAGCTGGAATTCAGAGGGAAATGAAAGCTATTTTGAATTCATTCTATTCAATCATCTTGTCTGGACTGTCTCTTCCTGCTTTTCACTTCTGAAACTCTGTATGAAAGGCATAGAGTTCTGGATTAATTCTTTTCAGTTTCCCCTGTTATTCTTAACAGTTTCCCCTGTTATTCTTCTTTAAAGGCAAACCTGGAAAAATCCACACTTTCTTTCCCAACCACTTCTAAAATTCCATTGAGAAGCAAAAAACCCCATCAAACAACTAAATCTCTGCTCCAATTTGTAGGAAAAATCCCCATGCCATTAACTGCTTTCCTAACATTTTCTTTCTCTTGTATTAATATGGCAACCTTTTCTTGCTTTTATAGATTAGAACCAAATTCTTAAAGCTATAAGGAAACACAGGTTTACTGTAGCTGATTCTGAGATACAGTAGTCCAGCAAGGAGTTCAGACCTCAAAAGAAGAGTCTGTACAACAAGATTCAGCACAACGTTGAGACATATTAGCTATTTTTCAAGAAAAGCCGCCAAAATGAAACTGCTTAGACTTCTATACTATCATGGGTGCCTGCTTCCAGAACCTGACCTAAGTTGCTGGAAACTAGCTGCAATATTACTGCAAACAATGCTGTGAATGTAGGACATTGTTATTCTTCTCTTCCATTGAAAACCACAAGTGGAGTTGCGTCATTTTCTTAAAAATTCTCTATTTCCTTCCAAACTGCTAAAATAATGATAAATCAAGTGTTCTGTTCATACAGTTTAAATCTAATAATGTTCAAAATGAAAAAAAAAAAAAATTCATTCAGATATGGTCTGCAATAATACAGCCGAGACAAGATGAACCAGTCTGGCCTACAAAATAAAGTGAAGCAGAATTTGGGAATTTGGAACACCTTACGATGTAATATTTAAAGAAAAAAAAGAAATAAAATGTAACCTACCCAAACTCAATCAGTGATGCACCGACAGAGAAAAAAGAACTAATTACTACTAATATTTCTTTCATTCTCAGACAAGAAGTTAAATGATCCTCTTGAATGCGTGGAAGATTGTTGCGAAAGACAGCAGCCTTCTTCTTTACAACATATTCTTCAGAACTCCAGGAGACAAATCATTAGAGCTATGAGGCTCTTTCTCTCTGTAAAACTTCCAGAGCATAGCCAAGATTATATTCCTTTAGAGATCCTCACCGCCCTGGGAGACTGGTGGATAGTCTACAGCTCCAGTACATCAGCCAGACGCTCTGCCTTATTTAGCATGGCTACTGCAGCAAGGACATCATCTCTACTGGCTTTCTATCCAAAATATATGCAAGGCACAACAAAGAATATACCCAAAACACTGAGCACAGCTTATGGCCTTCAAAACAAAAATCTCACCATGGCAATACTGGATCTTCTGATCCAAACCATCAGGAAACATTTCTTTAGAGGCGAAAAAAGCTCCTGTTGATTGTACAAAAAATAGTGATGTAAACCAGAGTTGCATGACCCAATATTTCTATTGAACTGGAACTATTTTGATCAATATTATGGATCCATTTCTTTTCAGGGCATTTGGTAAAAAATGTAAAGTATAGTTTAAAAGGAATTATTGGATGCGTACTAAGTACTAGGGATTAGTTAAGGTGTTGGTTTTGCATGGCTTGGTTTTTGGTGGGGAGGGAAGAAGCCAGCCACAGAAGTGAATCTTTTGTGAAAAGCTCCTAGAAGCTTCCTCCATGCCTGGCAAAGTGAATCCCTGCTTGGCACTAAGAACAGACATGCTGCTAAGCCAATTAGACAAGCAGTAATATATTTAAGAAGGAAATCAAAACTGCAGCCAGTTAACTTTTAAGTTTGCTAATTTTTTGGTTGGCACCTCTTCTGGTTTGAAAGCAAAAGCAGCAAGAGATGCTGTCGCTGTTGCAGTGTGTGTTTTTGATTGCAATGCAGTTTGAGTAGTCAGTTTTAGAATACTTCCGGTTTTGTGCTGTTGTAGCATATTTTATTATTAATGGATTGTTCCTTTCCCCCCGTGGTGTTAGTTTTTGCCCTAGTTGTCCATCTCCCCAAAGACCTGCCCTTTTGTTCCCTTTTCCTCCTCCCACTGAATGTCAATCCCTCCCCAAGCCTGCCCCTTTCTCTAGAAACTTCCCTATCAATTTTATAGTCTTCAAAACCCCATTGGTTTGTTTAAGTTATTCTCCTCCCCTGTAGTCCCCTATTGGTTTAAACATTGTATTCCCCGCCTTGTGGTCCACCCCCAGTTGCTCCCAGTGTGTTAAAGATTGTATCCTCCTCTGGGACCTCTCCCCATTTCTAAGTTGATGTATGCATTTGAGTCAGTGTCTTTCTGTCCCTGGCCCTCCAGGGAAGAAACTCCTTTGGAAAACATACAGAAGACCTCTCCCTGTTCCTTGTCCCTGCCCTCGGTGCAGTCCTATCCCCAATGCAGTCCACCTGTGCCATAGAGCAGCTGTGCCCTACAGCTGCACCCTGGATTCGACAGCTTTCTGGGGGCAGCCCACTCTGGCTGTTGGTGTCAGGAGCTAGTCGGTCTGAAGAAATCCAGCATGGCAGCAAGACTCCAAGTCAGAAATACAATTTATTAGGAAAAGGGGAAAAACCAAATACATGCAATAATACAAAAGAAAAACCACGGACAGAATACGACCTGTCACCCTGCTAGTTAGGGTGGTGGCAGCAGTCCGGATGAAATGGTCTTGTTGAAGTGGTGATCCTGTAGAAACCATCTGGTAGCTCTTGTCCTCTGAAGACCAGTGGGTGAGGGTGGCCGTTCTTCTAGGAAGCCAGTGGAAAGACTGCTTGTGGTGTCCCAAAACTCAGATTCTATCCAGCTGGGGATGCTTAGCTCCTGCCCCCTGGGCAGAGCATCTTGCAATGGGCTCAAATTGTTCTGAGTCATGCAGTGGTTCCTTGATTACCCTTTAAACAGAAATGGCTCCTGGAGGGAGTCATCTCTGAGTCATGTGGCAAGACATGGATGGCCCCGTTAAGAGATAAGGAGATAAGGAAAAAACGATGCCCCTCCCGGTTTCAGCAGCTCTTGAGGTTGGGAGCAGAATACATTTTTATATTGTAGCCTAGGACAATACAGGATGAATGCTTTTGCATTTGCAGGAGGTTTGTGTGGATTTGAAAAGCATCCTTATAGCAGAGGCACAAAAGTATTCTCATACCCTTTTAAATCATCTTCAAACCAAGCAATTCTCACAAGAAGGTAACGCATGAATGACTTGCAAGTGAGTTGAAGAAACACGGCAAAGATAAGTAGTGTTCAACTGCAGAGAATCGTTTAGGGACACCATACCTTTATATACCTTTATATTTTAAATCAGGAAGCATGGATGGACCGTTTTTTTCCCCTTAGTTGACTACAGAACCAGCGGTCCCTTGCGGGAGGGTGTTTGGATTCAAGATGACACTGGCAGCTAAGAGCATGGCTACATAGAAGGTGCTACTTTTAGACCAGAACATTCAACTACTTAAAGGCAGATAGGAGAATAGCTGACTAGTGACAGCTCTGAGCAGAAGAGCCTGTGGCTTATCCTGTGGGAACAATAGTAAGACATTTCAATTGAAAAACCCCATTCATTTCCAAGGACCAAACATCAGTAAAAATAAAAGGTCAAGTAAAGACACCCTAGTGCTCTTCTTATCAGAAGCATGTTCCTCCATATGAGAGCATTTAGGAAAGGACAGTCCATTCATAAAGAAAGGTGTGCCAGTTAGAAAACCTGTAGAACAATACAAGACAAACTCACACAATATACATCCTCAAATGCAAAATGAAGAAATAATCATTTCAAGCTTCCGTGGAATTAATTGCATTTTATTTGTTCTTTTCATTTCAGCTGCTATCAAGTTATTTTTTAAGACTGAATTTTATGAATTCAGCAAAGCTCTCTTTTTGAATGTCTGCATACCCCTATAAAACACTGAGGTGACAAAGAGAACGGCAGTGGAAGGAAACCTGGTCCACCTCCCCCTCCTTGAAGCTTTAGGCCAGCGAGTGATTAGAATTTAGTCACTTCATTTGCTTTACCAAGAGAGAATGTTTTCTAGCCTTTATCTTTCCTTTTGGAGCTGATTCACTTTGTAGTCATAAATTCTTGACTCAGTTGGTGAGAAACAATGGCATTACAGCCGTGGATGTTAAAGTGCACTGGTGGGAAATGAAGTTTTCATCTTCAGGTCCTTGCTTCAGTAAATCTTCCAAATTCATCAGAAAGAAAGTTCCCAGACCAGTAATCCCCACTCAGATGACCTAATTCAAATAGTCTGTAGGCATAAGAGGCATCAAGCAGGTGCTGTCATCTGTTAGGGGAATACCCAGCCAGTACATGATTGTCTAGTTAGGCGGCAACAATTTTGGAAATAATTTAGTTTTTTTGTATTGCAAGTGAATGGTCAATACATTTTATTAGTGGATACGGGTAAAAGAATGTCTTCTGCATCCTTTCAGAGGGGAAGCTTCCCTAGATCTAAAGCTGCTCAGCTCCACGATAGGATGCTTTGTCTGAAAAGGGAACTCAAGTCTTTGTCCTTTTGGATTGCTTCCATAGTTTTTCACTCACTCTTCAGGTACCTGTTAATACGTTCTCTTATCCCTTGCAAACTTTTATGGGCATAGTCACTGAATTGGTACGTATTCCATGAAGTCCACAGGCCCTGTTGAGATGCAGCCACAGGTCTCAAGGGTGTTAGCAGATGTTATTCTGAGGCCACTCCTAATGATGTTTGATGGATCATAGTGACTGAGGAAAGTGCCCAAAGACTGGATGAAAGCAAATGTCACCCATCTTGGAAAAAGGCAACTAGGAGGACTTGGAAAAGTACAAGCCAGCCAGCCAGCGTCATTTTTATCCCCAGGAAGTTGATGGAGCAGCTATTGCTGGAAAGCATTGCCAGGCACATGAAGGAGGACAAAATAACATAGTCAGCATGGATTTACCAGGGGAACTTCATGCTGAACAACTTTTTAAACTCCTCTGATGAATCAACTTGCCCGGTAGATGAAGGGAATATTGTCTGCCTGGGCTTCAGGAAGGTTTTTGACATTTCTCTAGGTGGCAGCACACATACATCCCAGAAGGAATAGTGCAAAGAGGAGGGAACCAGTGTCTTTTCAAGGATGCTCAGTGAAAAGACAAGAGGCAGTAGGCACACACTGAAATACAGGAGATTGCCTCTGCACATCAGCAAATGATTTTTTACTGTGAGGGCGACTGAACCACGGCACAGACTGCCCAGAAAGATTGTGGAGCCTGGATCTTTGAAGACATGAAAAGTACACCCAGATATAATCCTGGGCAAGAGGCTCTAGGTAGCCTGGTTTAAGCAGGGGGGTTGGACCTGGTGAGCCCCACTGACGCCTTCCACTCTCGTTCATTCTGTGCTAGTGAATTCTCTTAGAGATGCATTTCAAGCACTGGCATGACAAAGATCTGTGCAGAGAGAGATCCAAATGGACATGGGATCTAAGTTCCTTAAGTAGTGCTCAAGAAGAATGCAAAACTCTGGGATAAGTGTCTCTTCCATAACTTAATCCCTTTCATGGGAAAATTCCCCAGCTATAGAAAGATCTTCTGATAGGCATGCTTAAGACTGACACTGGCTGAGCAAATTTCTCCCTATGTGTGTTTAAGACCAGTTAGGATCTTCACCAATAGTGTTGTCAACATAGTCACAGAATGTATATTGTTAAGAAGGGACAACTTACATCAGAATGGCAAATATTGGTCCACAAAATGTATTAATGTATGGGAACTATCTACTTGGGTTGAAAATAAAAAGAAAGAGTTAGTCTTTATTTATCAATTTCATCCCAATATTGATAAGGTAAGAAAAAGACCTTAGTCCTTAACCTTCTTAACTCAAACAAAGATTTTTAAAAATTCCTTGTAAAAAATGTATCCTAATTATCAGACTATGAAACAATTTTAGTTGGGAAAAAAGTTCCAAAATTGTGTAGATAGTGGTAAAGAAGCCAAGAAAATAGGTAAGAAACAAAAAGAGAGCAAAAGAGTCAGCTTCAGTCTGCAAGCTCGTTCTAGAAGTAATCTGCTAGAAAAAGGAACCCCCAGTTGAATTTCCAATGTATTCATGCACTTGATTCAGTAACTAGTCAATGTAAAAACCAATCCTTTTGTACGACTTCTCCCAGCAACAAAAACTCCAGCAGCTTGACACCACCATCATGCCTGTCCCAGATGTACTTTAAAAGAAATGATCCTTTCTTGAAACTCTGTTTGCATAAAAGTTGCAAGACATTGGAGGGATTCTCCACATTCTCATTTCTCCGTGTGGCTTGAAAGTATATTTGATAAAATATGCAACAAAGCATATGATTTATAAGGTAGGGTAAAATGGATGATTTGGGAATTGATCTCTTGTTGATATTAAACTTCATATCCACTCTCTGTGAAGTTTCTAAAACAAATGATGGAGCTGAGGCATGAATCTGCCACAACAAGTGTTAAGCAAACATACACACTCCCCTTCACATGCCCCCCTTCCACACACACCTAGGCCCACGCAGAGGTCAGCATAGCAGATGATGAACACCTTGGAAAAGACCGAAATGCTAAATACCTCTCTTTGTGGGCAAAATAGCTGGTGCAACAATTCAAATATCTGGTGTAAAAATTCTGTTTAATATCTACTTCCTATTTAAAACACAGCTTTTCATTTAATTATATGTAGGGAATATTTTCATATTATTTGTTTCTTTACAATTACTTCATTCTCATGTGTTGTATGTCTAGGAATATTTTCTTCTAAAGATAGAAAAAAATAGATAATATCTTTTCAGAAGAAAACATTGGTTTATACAATTTTAAACCATCATGATATGGAAGAATTCTTTTGTCCCTCACTAAGGTGGAAGAACTATTTGGATCACAGATCATTTACAATGAAATACTTTACCTTTTTAAGATGCTTTCAGTCAATTTTATATCCTCATTGCTTATTCATTGTAAACAGTAATTTTTCAGTGAAGGGAAAGTGTGTGGTATATCTGCATTATGTTCAAACCCAATTCCTACTAAAGGCCGGGCTGAACCCCAGTAAATAATGTCCTGAATGATATTTTGCCGCCTTCTTTGGCACTTCATGAAATCCTAACATGAGGAAGTGTGGAAATACAGAGATTTTGTCCCATGTAGAAACCCATCCCATGTATTTTATGCTGTAATTCTTCTCTCTTTTAAAATTTGCTATCTTCTGCATAGTTTTCATTAACCTGTTACAGTAGTGAAAATCACAGATCAAGGTAATTTTGTAACACTTTGATTTTACCCCAAGAGCTGAGGGAAAACTTGCTCCTATACTTCAATCTGAGTTTCTTCTAGATTCAAACTTTGTTTCTCTACCATCAAGAGTCTCCTGTGTTGCTGCTCAAAGCCCCATCCAACCTGACCTTGAATACTTTCAGGGATGGGACACCCACTACTTCTCTGGGCAACCTGTTCCAGTGTTCCATCACCCCCACAGTAAAAAATGTCTTCCTTTCATCTAATATGTGTCAGAAGTATTAAATCTAGGCATATAAACTTTGAGGAAAGGTTTGAAATTCTTTTGATTTGAATCACATTTTATATGAATACTGACTTACAGGTGACTAAAATATGTTGATGGGCATTTGAGCTGACACTTTTTGAAAAGGTGCATGGAATTTAAAATTAAAACCAGCACCATTAAAAGCTTTGTGCCGTTTTCTTTTTCCTCTGGTATTCAAAATTGCATGTATCAAATATCTGTGCTTCATACAAAGCTCTTAGACACTCTCAGAAAAAAGCTTTTCTTTCAGACTAAGTTGCAGTTTACGTAGAACACTAGTACTAGTGAAGGTTTTTCTGGGCATAGGGGGAACACCTTCTCATTGGATTTGTGTGCAGAATGCATTTTATCCAAACTGGAAAATTGATCCCAGCTGTGTTCTAGTCATCATTCTTACTGCATCAGGCCTGAAGATTCTGTGAAAAGTAGCCTGTGGACCTTGAACATAGCTCATGTGAAACAGATGAGAGGCGATGGAGAAGTTGAGGGAGAGAATAAAGAGCATATGGCCCAGTACAGACTAACAATTGTTTGGCACCCTTTAAAGGCTGTGTTTGACAAGCAGGGCTGAAGCAGGTCTGCAAAATATCCGGGAGATCAAAATCCATTGAAGCAAATTGCCCTGGCCAGTCACCTTGCTGCCGATAATTCCCTCTCCATACCAGCTGATCAGGCCTAACAATGCTGCTGCAGAAGTATTGTGAAAAAGGTAGGCATATTTTCACAGATGCAGGGGAAAATCCCCTTGGATGATGATTCCAAGGGATTACTTGATGGAGCAAGTTATGTACCCTTATCTACCGTGCAATATCTAAGTTGGTGAGTTCACTATCTGTCAGCATCACTTTAGAAAATAAATGTTTGATGCACAAAAAAATATTTCATATGTCCTGTCTACCTGCTTCATTTCAACCAATGAATAGGCTACGTTCCATCAGCAAAGGGTTTATGATCCTATGTTTCTTTAAACTGTGGTAATTCTTTATTTTTTTCTAAATCAGACACTGTCTATTCATAAGATTCAGATGTCCATGGCAGGAGTGTAATTAAATTCACATGTTAAAAAATAACCTTCTTCTTGTTATCTTTTTTTAAATTACTGACATGTAACATCAGTCTGAGAGCTGAAGAAAACCCCTTCATTTGCTGTTTGCCAAGTATCATCTATGTGATACAAATTCTGCTTGAGAAATCACACCCGTGGATTGCCATGTAGCACTACTAGTAATGCTTTCACAACCTTTTCTTCATCATTAGGTCTTTTGGTGAAGTGAATGATTAGAACATAAGCAAGGGCATTTGTTCAAGATGCTCCAGAAAGAGCTGTGGTCTGTTCTCTTCTTTGCTGCCTATGTTAGCACTGAGCTGCAAAAAATGAAAGATTACTAGGAAAAGTGTTACTTTCAGTCTAAACTTGTAAATGATGTTTGGAATACCCTGTTAAATGACAAGGTGCTCTTTTAAAATATGGCATCTTAAGGGAAAATGTCAGCTTTAAAAAGGTTTTGAGACAGTTGCTTCTGGAAAAAAAAAAAAAAAACCAACAAAAGAATTGGAGGCATCTAAGGTCTTTAGGCATACTATTTTGAAGATTGATTCAAACCACAGTTTCTTCATATAGGAAGAGCAGAGGACCATAGATGCAACCCATTTGAAAATGGATTTCTATATGTTTCTGGTTGGGATTACCAGACATCATTTCTTGTGAAGTCGAGGGACTGCAGTTAGCACTCCAATAATTTCCTTCCCTGAAATTCAACTGCATTTGCTCCTTTTTCCAGAGTCCCCATTTATTAGTGAAGGTATGCTCTATCTATGCATTAGAATATTCCATTAGAGTGTGTGACTCATACTTGCTAGTTAAAATTAGCTGGAACGGAATGGATAGTTACAGTTGCTTGTATACAATAGTCTTATTTTGGCAAGTTTTCTTTAGACAATGTTGAAGCAGCACTAGCAAATAGGAAGTACAGCTTGCAGCAGGGAAGGACACTCTTTTGCTTTCTCAAGTTTCCTGTAGTTAAATAGACGCCAAAAGGCTTTTCCTAGTACTACTACTGTCTTGTAGGAATACTTGATCTAATCCTATCTTTGATCAAATTACGAATGGGTTACTTTTCTACAAGGCAGAACATTTTTCTTTTAATAATATGTATTTTGTAAGGTGGAAACATGAACTTGTGCACCAGTCACGTGGAATGTACTCCTTATTAAGTTTCACAACCTTCTTTAGAAAATATTGACTGTGTGTAACTTCAAAAGAAGAATTCTGGGCATCTTCATTCTATTGATGTAATTGTTTTTCTGCCATGCTGGTATTGTTTTCTATCATTTTTACCAACAGAAATATTTTTCCCTGACACCTATGGAAAAGACCTATGTTTACTCAACAGTGCGGCATCAGTACATTGTTTAGAATGATTTCAACATGGTCCCAAACATATCGGACAGCTAGACAGCAGAGGTTAGCAACAGGGAATGGGAATAACTTCTGAACCGTTTCAGTAGATTTCCCAGGAAGGGAAAATTGCTTTCTGCCACTGCAAATTTTCCCAGAGATTTTGTCTGGTTAAGAGTTGCATCAAAAGAGTATTTTTGCACAAACCTTGGGGCAAGCTCTGTCTCCGATTTACTAGTGAATGCAAAGAGGGTGAAAGTGCTGCTTCAAAGCCCTCTGTGTGCTTTCTGTACCAAGAGGGGGGGTGACCCCAGAAATAAGTTTTGATCTCTCTTCAGAACACAAGGCATGTCATCACCTCATTCATCTTCTTCTGGGACTCATAGCATCTTAAGACTAAGAAGCTCTCTTGCTTGCTGAAGTGCGTTCAGCAAAAAAACCTTGTCTCATCAGCAAATTTGAACACAACTACAGTCGAGTCAATTCCAATGCTGGCAGGGCAATACTCTACCCCACTAGTAACACGCCACTATTAGAAGACTGTGTAAAACTATTTTTGTACAAAGTAATCGGAGGGAAAAATAGAATTGGGAAGAACTGCACATTGTTCTGGAAAAAAGTCTCCTGCCTCAGTCTTACAGACATCATTTGCTGGTATCATTTTTAATAGTTGGGGCTTTTTAAATTTTGTAGAAGAAAAAATATTACTGCACCTTTATGTTTCCTTAATAGAAGTACAGCCATTTCTTAATAGATTAGAAGTAAGCCATTTGAATATGTACAAATGGTCTTTTCAAATACATATGCTATAGCACACTGTGAAAGTAATCTAAAGGTTTAAAAAGATTTTGGAAGAAAGTAAGTCTAAGGTGATAGAAGAAGAAGAAGAAGAAGAAAACAGCAGTTTTCTTCTGGTGAAAAAAAAACAAACGGAGGACCTTGTACAGTGGAGATGTATTATTTGACTTCCTGAAAAACTGAGTAGGTTTGCTATTGCCAATGGTTTTCATTAGGAAGGAAGAGATTCCTTTGGCAAAAAAACCCCTTCAAATTGACTTGACAAAAATGTTATGACACTTAACTTCACCAATCCTGAAGAAAAATTCTCATCACTTGATCTGGAAATCATGATGGTAATGGAGACAAGGATGTCTAAGCCATGCCATCAGGAACATAAAAAAGCATTAGAATGCAGGTAAGACTGAGCTCCTGAACTAGTGTGAAGAGAATGCAACAAAGACATTTTCCTTTAAGAGTCTTCAGGATGGAAGGCAGAGCAAATTTTTTCATGGGAAGTATTTCTGAATAGAATGAATCTTCAAAATAACATTGTTTTCCAAAACCTGTTTACAGTATCTCTTACCATGATACACAGTTCCTATGAATAGAAAAAGCAAAGCACTTTTTTCCAAACTGTTGTGCACTCTTAAGCAATCTACAATAAAAATAGTATTTTTTCATGCTGGGAATGATGTTAATTACAAAAAAGCCTTGTAGCACACTTGGCACTGTAGTCTCTTGATTAGCATAGCTTTTTATTCATCAAACACGTTTCACATTGACTATTTTTCTCTTTTAAATAACGGCGTCTTTGTACTTATGCAGCATCCATGAAGAATTTCTTGGGTGTTATTTTGTACCTGATCCTAAATGGCAGGTTCTGCATTCTGCAATCTGTCTAGCTTTGCCATTTGATGCAGCTTCTGAGAGGTATTTTCAGAATCGAGGACTACTTGCAAGAATGATGCTAAATCCATGCATTTTACTCCTTGGTTAATGCAAAACTATTTTTCCTTTACAGTTCAATGAGAACAGGAAAATAATGATGGTGAGTTCAATCCTTAGAATAATACAAAGAGGACTATTATCATCATTAGAAACCAAGCAAGGTGTATTTATTGCACATGCAGTATACTCACTAATGCAAATTACCCTGTAAATTCAAAAGGAATCTGTATCATAGGAGTGGATGGAATGTTTCTATTGATATTTTGCTTAAAGCAGAAAATTAATTCTTTTGACAGCCAACTCATGATTGCAAGCTCACTTTCAACTACAGCTTTCAAACAGATGAAACGTGTCTGTTTCTAAAACGATACAGTACAGTACACAATAGCAAGTCAGGTCATAGACATTCAAAAGAAAAAAACAGATCAAAGGACACATTCATTCCCATCTACAAGCCCTCAAGAGTGTACAGGTCAAATGTCCCCAGAAAACTAGGCTGGTGGCGCAAATTCTCTATGTTGGCACCAGCAGAAGCAGCTGCTATCTTTATAGGATGCAATCTTGCTTACATCACCCTTCAGAGCAATCTTCTGTACCCCTGCCCAATACACCTTCTGCTCTATTCCTTGGACTTCACATTTGCATTTCTACAGAGTCCTGTCCTGCAAACTGACTCAAAGTTCAGGTAATAGATTTCCAAGATTTAGAAATGTTGTGTGAGGTTTATTTATTTCATATTTCCTTCCATCTAAGCAAACTGTAACTTTCGGAAGTGAAATATTTCGAGTATGTCACGTGTATTTTAATGTTAGCTCTGCTTCACATTCAAACTTCTCACAGACCCCTGTGATGCCTTGCTGCAAAAATATATAGCTGCCAAGGGTGGTTGTGGGAAGTTAGAATTGCCAGAAAACCATACAAACAATCTAACAATAGAGCCTTGGATTTCTGAATATAATTGCACCATGTAAAGTCAAAATATAATATTTAAATGACTTTATATAATGATGAGTGTGGGCTAGAGAGAATCCAGATAGAATTTTATTTTTTTAAACAGTTCCGGGAAAAACATGGCCTTGACTTGGAAGTATAGCACGAAATATTTTTATACAGCATGAGTTCTCATTACCTAATCATATGATTTGTAGACCTGAATTGGAAACCAGGAAATAAACAAAGAAAAATATTCAAGCTATAAAAGATGGGAGTTTAAAATTTTCTTTGTATTTCTGATTAAAGCTATTAGGTAGCTAAATGGTCACCCATGATTTTAAAAAGCATCTGGACATTAAAAATAGGTAAATTTCTGCGGGACTTGGATGTCAGCTATTCCTGAAAAGCTTTATTTCACCGCTTTCCAACCCTGAATCAATCCACTTAAACGCAGCTGTATTTCAGATGCTCAGTGGAACTGTCCATGTAATGCATATAGTTGACAAATAGTCTGCAGAAAAAGCTAGATCCATTTGAAGATCTTTTTCTGTAAATGGTATTCACGTTATTTGTACAAACACACAGATGGGATTTCTGCTGTCTTCTTCAGGCCACTTCCTCCAGAGAGCTCTCCATCAAATCTCTCTAGTTCTACTCTTCTGGTGATCCAAAGTCAGCACTGGGATGGTCCAAGTGCATGAATTACTGTCTGCTAGAGGTGCACCCCGAGGGCTTCTGTGTGCAGCATCACGTGAGCCCTACTAATGTCACCCTGTTGGTATAAACTGAGCTAGCTGGACCTTAAGGGACAAGATTGTGCACTGATATTGTAATAGAAATTAGGTACTAAGAAGGAGGCTGGAAGATTTAAATATTTCTGCCTCCAGCTTAAGCAACACTAAATCTTGGTCTTTATCTGAAAAACTAGGTGAATTAGCCTATTTGGCATTCCTATGCCAAAAATGTCAGTAATACAACAAGAACCGTCAAAAGAGTAACAATTCCAATCATTACTTTGTAAAAATAATTCATTGGAAGAAGTCGGGAAGAAGGATGAAACATGCCAATATCCTACCCTGAGAATCATTCTGTTGATTTGCACAGGTTTCTTATTATATACCCATCTAATGCATTGGACATGCATGCTTGTGATGACACAAATACTTGCAAAGCTTACCAGATAAACCATGTTCTCTTCAGACAGCAAAACATTGCTTGATGGTTGTGTTTGCTAATTACATTTAGACTCAATGTTCTTAAAGGTCTTTTCCAACCAAAGTGATTCCATCATTCTCTAAATCGCAGATCCTGCTTGTCTTGGTTTAGGGCAAATTTGGCAGCAATCCTCAAGAAGGGGTGATTTATTAAAAATATTGATCTAGTACTGATATCCAACTGTGACGGACCAAGGCTCTCTAACAGTTCAAAATTAGAAAGTGTATGTTTATTGCAACGCTGGGCAGCGTGCGGGATAGCTCCCAAATACACACTGTGATTTAGAGGTGATAACAGAGTCTTTTTATCTATACAAGTATTGAATACCCAAAAGACAAATACATATTCATAATTTAGGTACATCCCATCATTCCTCACTTCGTATGGTAATTAGTTCAAAAGCTATTAAGCACACGTAGTTTGTTCCTCAAAATGAATCGGTGGTCCCTTTCATGGGGAGGGGTTCCAAAATGAGGAAATAAATGAAGTCTTCCTGGTTCTGAACTTTCTACATTTTCAATGCAAATATGACAAATGAACCCATTGGTAGAACTCCCATTCCCCATCTTCAATTGGTTTCAGAACAGAGGTGGCCTACAATTGTCTTATGTTCCTAAAAGCTATTTATGAGTTTCTATATTCTTCATGATAAACCCAGCTAAGCAAACATGATGTTGACAAGCAATCAATTATTAGTTAACTACTAACTCTTAACTTCAACAAGGCCTACCTATTTATTTTGATAAACTCTAATAAGGCTTATCTCTAACTAAAACCTCAGCTCCTCTAAAATCCCTAAATTTCTTTAAAGTTTATGTCTCAGGGGGCCCCCCCCAGAAAGCCCACCTACACGGCCCCTCCCCTCAACTGGTCTGGGAAACATTTCCTCTGAGAGAAGTGGAAAAAATCTGTTTATTTACCAGGGAAAGCACCCCCCAGCACAAAAAATGAACAATACCAGATGACAAAACTCAATCGCCGCTCTGAAGAGACAACAAATTCAGAAAGTCTCTCCTGTGGATGCTTGCTCTGTTATCAATCCCTCCGGCACTAGGAAAGGCTGCTGCACAGAGTAGGCCCCCATAGGCCACAAAGTGCAAGCTCTCAGTGCTCTCCAGGTCCCAGTCTGGAGCAGGTTTGAACAGTTCCAAGAAAAGGGAAAGAAAAAAGACAGTCCAGGGAAAACTCTGCCTCAGCCAGCTAAACCAACTGAAAAGCAAAGAACACTCTGTTCTGCTCCATCAGTGCCCAGACAACACAGTGCAGCACAGAATGTGGAGCAGTGTTGCTTTTAGAAGAGTGAGTGCAGCCTGTGATAACAAACTCCGTACTTCTTCTTCTCCCCACCTTTGCTCTCAGAAGCAGTCTTGAAGGCAGAGAATATAATATCCAGCATTAACAGAACAGATGGCTGGGGATACAACATCATAAAGTCACCCTAGGACACTGCTCTACTGAGATATGTCACCAGACTATGCTAAGACAAAGTTTTGGAACTGCTAATTAAAATTCTACTATCACAGTGAAGCTGAGGAGGAAACACAGCTCACTCCAGTTACCTTGTGGCATGCCAATACTTCCTTTCAATCACAATGGTTTTCGTCTTTAAGTCTGTGACATCACAGGCATAATTCAACATCTTTTGGGCAGGAAGGAAGATATTCTTCTTCTCATTATACTGATGGGTAAGCTGAAATGCAAAGCAGTTAATTCAAAGTGAAACAGCGATAAAGTCAATAGTAAAACTCACCACAGTTTTGTTTACCAACCCAAGTCCTTACGATCCCAAAATACAAGAACAGCTGTAAAAGCCTTGTGGTTTCTTAAATTTTTCCTATACCTACATGGGAGGGTAAGGGATAAATGATCCCAAACAATGGTAATCCACAACAAAGCATTCTTGACATCATATTCAGCTTTTGCATAGCGAGCTCTTCACCTGATCAAGTTATTCCATTGCAATAGTTTGGGGAGTATCTTAGAGGGCTGCCTGTTGTTGGTTTAAACCATCTTGATCATTCAGGAACCCAGTAGCAATGAGAAAGTTCAAAATAAGATAGTGCTACACATTGATTTTCCTATATGACAGACATATTTCTACAAGACAGAAGGCTGACCTAATGCTTCCCTACAACATGGCTGAAGTGGCATCCTGTTCCCCATAGGTTTTTCAGTTTAATTTTAGCAGCTTTCTTACTAGATTAATGAGCTGAACTAACTCAAAAAGGAATCAGATAAGTGCCAGAGCTTTAAAACAAACAACAACAACAACAACAAAAAAGATGCAAAATGGTGATTTGTGGGTGCGTTTGAAAACAGAAATTTTTTTGTATTTTTCATAGAGACATGGCATTCTCTAGAATGATATTGCTCCAACGGTTTGAGTTTGGTTTTCTTTTTCCCCCTCAATTGTAAATGTTATGCATTCTTTTTGGCCATTTCAATAGATTTTCTGATACGTGTGAAAGACAGTCTAAAGTTCCCCTCATTTGCCTCACGACCATTCCCAGGACAGACACTGGGACCCTAAAGACACCGATGGGAATTCTGGCCTGCCAGTAATGGATGAACACCAAAAATCCTGAGGCCCCTGAGCAGAATTCTGGCCTGCCAAGTGATTGTTCACAGCTGTGTCTTCAGTGACTGCTTCTAGCAGGGCCTGCCAAAGGGCGACCCGGCCTATATGCTTGCACCTGCTTCACGACAATAGACCAGGAATTTTCCCACCTCTTGGCCAGATGAACTTGCTGGGGCAACTTGGTAGCCCCCCCATGGAAAATCCTTCATCTCCACTACCAGCGTGAGGCACCGAGGTTGAAGCCCCCCTACCAAGGACTGAGACTGAGACACCTGTAATTCTGATGCAGGGGTGCTGGCCTGACTGAAGCAGGATGCCTGCTGAGTGTTGCCTACAGATGTGTTCACCGGACCTAGACTGGTTTCCCCCAGAAAGCAGTCCTGAAACAGTGGGTCCCACTCACTGCTGATACTGACTTATCCTGCTGAGAACATGGACTGTCTGTACCCGTCTTCAATATCTTTTTCCCCCTCAGCAATTTCAATAGACTTCTTCTTCTTCTTGATTGTATCTCAGCCATTTCAAGATTCTGTTTCCCCCCTCAGCAATGGACTATAATAGAACCTTGAGTTAACCAGGACTTGAGATCTTCCCAACGTGACTAGGCAAACTCTATCGGCTGGACTAAGAGGACTTAGTCTCTCCATGTTTGGTAGCTATACTCCTCTCTCTTTCTCCCCCTCTTTTTTATTCTTTTCCTCTCCCTGATTCCTTTCAGGCATTTGCTGTGGTCATTCTATAAAGGTGCATTTGTTTGGATTGATACTGCAATCCCCTTTCCAGGTTGTCTGTTGCACTCCGAGATCAGTTAACCAACCAACCAGTTAACCAACCCCTTGGTATCAGCGGATCGTGACAATACCTTCTTTCAAGCTGACATTGGTTCTAGTCCATATAAGCACACTGGTAGGTAAAAGTAGACTCTAAAAGATAACATTCAAAATGTATTTCCCTTGTCTTCCCATTAAAGCAAGTGAAGAAAGCAGACAGGAGATCTTCAGATAACATGCTATGCAAATTGAAAAGATTCTGTCCTTATTTGAAGCAACTGAGAAACTCACACAATGAAATACAGTTCAGACAGATCGAAGGGTCACAGATGATGTCAAATCTGTACTTTCAATGTTTGAATGAAGCAAGATTTCTTGAAGTACAATCCTATAAAATGAAGGTGAGTTTGCAGAAGCAATTGAACTGGGTCTGTTTTATAAACACAATGTTTTCTAAGTAACTGAGGATTCAGGAAGGCAACCTTGGAATTTAAAGGATTTAGAAAGATACAAATACCAAGACTGGCAGTTCATTAGCTTTAACAGTCTCTTCAAATAAGATCTATTTTTAACTTCTTCTTGTAGTAGGTCTGAAGACATTAGGAATGATGCAATAAAACAAAACAAACAACAAACCAAAACAAAACCAAAACAGCTTTCTCAAAAAGCTTGGAGAAACCAGAGAAATTATGATTTTTAGGGGTTAAGTAGTCCTTTAAAAGTTGTCTCTGGGAAAAGAGATAAAAAACCACTAATTGACTGTGGAGTATATTCCAAACCTGTCCTGAAGCATGTAAGGGACAAGAGCCTGTAATAAAACTACTGTGCTGGGTTCATCTGTTAAAAGCATTCCAGAATGGTTGAAATTATCAATCACATAATGTGGGATTAAAAAAAAAAAAAAAAAAAAAGAAAAAAAGAAAAAGAAAAAAGAAGAAAGCATAGAGAAAAAAATATTTTGAACATGTTTTCCCATTCCCAGATGGCATAACAGCTTTATTTCATTTTGTTCCTAAGACTGATTAATAGCTTATGAAGTGTTTTACAATTGAGAGTGAGAGTGTTCACACTAACCATACAATTTGGATGGATCTATTTTACTTTGCACAGCAGCAGATACGGTTTAGCACTCCACAGTTCAGTCCCCGAAAGTGAATGGGTGTGGCAGATTTAACCTAACTGGCCAGTCCACCAGAATGCTTAATTATCTTGGAAAATGCTTTGCTCTGTCTCATTATCTGGACATGTCTCTCTAGCTCCGCTTTGAGCTCCTTGATCTTTCATCTACAGGATGAGATCCAATTTAGCTTAGCAAGGACATAGCCTTTCAAAACCACATCTTTTATCTTCTGCATTCATACAAGTACATTTCTACTGCAGGGAACCCTGTGGAAGATCCTAGTTGTTTTGTTTCTCAGATAGTTGTTGCATAAAAGAGCTCTTCTTTTAATTTTTTCCCTGCTAAAGTATAGGCTCTGTACTTAACTGATTGTGATGCTAACTCATTATCATCTATTCTTCAGTCGTACAGAGTAGGCAGCAAAGTTTTCTTCTGAAGACATTCATTTAATGAGAAATGCTGAAGGTCTGACTTTAGTTGCAAAGGTCACTGATTGACCGGTTGCAAAATTGTTAAGTCTAGTAAGAGCAGGAAAAGTGTGCTGTTGCTGTGCCTGTAAATGTCGTGTCAGCTGCTGTTGGGATAAAAAGCATGAGCATAAGAAAAGATATCTGCATGGATAGAAAAGAAATTTGTTGTGATTTCTGCACAAGAGGAAGTATGAAGCACTTATTTCAGTGGCTAAGACAGTATCATCATTGGGCCAGTTCTCTTCAACATCTTTTGAACAACCTGGACACAGCACTTGAAGGAATATTAAGACAGTTTGCCAAAGACACTACATTGGGAGGAGCTGTGAACTAACTCCCTTGAGGGCACAGAGACCTTGCAGAGAGATCTTGCCAAATAGGAGAGATGGGCAATTCTTGCTGGCCGGGAGTCTATGCACAAATCACAAAAGGGGCGGGACTGCTGGGGACGGCGTCTCAAGCTGGTTTTTTTCCAGCATCAGTCTCATGACATGGTGATGACAATGGGAAGCTGCCAGCAGCTCACGTCCCCAGCAGCAGACAAAGAACTTAATGTTACAACTTACTTGAAAAGTTTTTTGACCAATCACACAAAGCAAAAGCATATTGACAGTACTTCTGTCCAATCACTATAAAGACATGTACCTGGGCTTAGAACGATGCTCGCTTCTTTCGAATAAAAGACCTGCTTGTAAGCCTTAAGATACAACGCACAGAGCTCCATTATTAAGCTTAGAACTACCTAACATCGCGCTAGATATACTTTGCTGTAGCTTAGGGAGTTATTCTAGACAAGCATTAATACACAGACCATTGTTCCATTTGTCCTTACTTTTCTACTTCTCATCTAATTTTTCTGCTGACAAACCTTATGACTACTGCTTAGCTCCAATGACAGTTCTGCTGTCTCTGAGGCCTTCCTTTTGCAGCTTTCCCAAACCCCTCTGTTTTTGAGGATTCCCACAGGCAATCACCAACCAGATGGAGTGGAACAAGGGCAAGTGCTGGATTCAGCACCTGCAACAGGGCAATCCTGGTGGGTGTATAGACTGGGGAGGGAGCAAGAGGCTGGGAGAAGCACTGCAGAAAGGGACCCAGGCTCCTGGCCAATGGCAAGCTGAATGTGCATCAGCAGTGCCCTGGCAGCCAGGAGGGCCAAGCCTGTCCTGGGGTGCATCAGGCACAGTATCACCAGCTGGGCAAGGAAGGGGATTGTCTTGCTCTGCTCTGCTCTGCTCTGCTCTGCTCTGCTCTTCTCTGCTCTGCTCTGCTCTGCTCTGGGGCGGAATCACCTTGGTATTAGAAAGTCCTCAAATGAGGTCTACAAAGACAGGACTCAAAGAAATGGCATGCAGCTGAGTCAGGGGAGGTTTAGGTTGGGTATCCGGAAAAAGTTTTTAACCAGAGAATGGCTGGGCACTGGAAGAGTCTTTCCAGGGAGTGGTCACACCATCACACCTGTCTGAGTTTGGGACATTGCTCTCAGGCATATGGTGTGATTCTCAAGGATGGCCCCAGGCAGGGCCAGGAGTTGGACTGATGATGATCCTGATGGGGTCCTTCCAATTCAACAGATTCAATGACTCAATGGTTCTGTCCTGGCCACTCAAGGTATATTGCTTGGTCTCATCAGATTTTGATCTGCTCTTGTTGGTCAGACTTTGTCCCTACTGGCTAATGATATTTATCACAAAAGACAAAGTGCCTTTTCTCAATTTTCTCAAGCAATTGGAACATGCGCCTTAGAATCCTAAAAAAGTCTTTTCTTTGAAACAACACTGTAGTGTTTTTCAGTGCCCAGTAGTCTTTCCAGATCTTAAGGAGAAAGAAGGCAAAATGAGGGGACGTATTACAATGAATGATTGTCAATTTTCCGGTTCTTTAGCAGTATATTTGTACTTCCACTATTCTTTGCTGTAAAATCATGGTTTTCTATAGTATCCAATTTTCTAGCAAGACACATTTCTGCAACTCAGCCCATCAGTCATTGTGAAAATATATTGTCAAAAGTACAAAACATATGAATAGGCAGTGACAAGTGAGGGAAAAAAGAAGTATGAGAAGCAGCTGCATGATACTAAAGTGAGACAAGAAGGAGGAGAAGGTGCTCCAGTTGACACAGCAAAGAATCCCCCACAGTCCCTGGAGGACATCATCATCAAGCAGGTTGTCTCCCAGCAGTCCCTGGAGAACCATGGAGGAACACAATGGAGCTCGTGGGGAGCTCCATTGCACAGCAGGTGAATGTGCTTTGAAGGAAGCTGCAGCTTGTGGAGGGAGGGAGGGCCAGAAAAGCATCCTTGACCTCTTGGAAGAGTGGAAGAGTACGTGCAAATCTTAAACAGCTGCTAACTCTAATCTATTCTCTTTCCACTTCTTGTCTTAGGTAAGTAAGAAGACAACCCAAGAATTAGAAGCCTAAATTCTTTTGCTTGAGGCTCCCATTCTTTCTGCCATTCTCTTAAAATTTAGTTTGAAGTAAAACTCATGATAAAGTTCTTAAGGCTTGATGTTCAGGCTTGTTTCAGAAAATAGGGAGTGCAAATAACTCTTGTCACTGTCATTTTTTTCATAGAAGGAAAAAAGGGAAATTACTGGTTTTCAAGGACTTACAGAAATCCATTGGTAACGGTGGTGAGACTGAAGAGTTTAATTAATCTGAAAAGAGAATGTCGTGGAGCTACCTCAGCGCTGTACAAGTTTTTTTACCAGGAAGTCTAGACTTTTAAACAGACTAAGGACACAATAGTTATCTCTGGGAATATTTTAGTATGTATAGTACATTCATCTTTAAGTAGTTCTATCTGTTTGACAGTTATGACTTAGGCTTTAAATTTGATGTGAAAAGAAATATTTGTGATTCAGATCATTTCCATTTCTGAAGCATTTCAGTTGTTGACTGTTTTTGCTGTCTCCTGAGGGCGGGAAAATAGTCTTTGTACCAATACTGAAACAAACTAGATGGAAAAATTTGTTTTCCTCATTCTTTTCTGTCTATTTGAACAGGCACAGCAGCAAGACCACTGCTATGCGTCTGAGTGGCCCTTCCACTCCTGGAGGACAAACTTGTAGTGGCTAGTATGTTATTTGCACACATTTCTGATGCCAGCTGTTAACTGTTGTGCAGAAAGATCTGTCAACCTTTTTCACAGGAGGACACTTCTGAATTGCTTCACTTGTCTCTGAAGCAGAGAACTAAGCTGGCACTCCATTTCTGAGATCTTGCTGCGTTAGCCCCCAAACCCATTTCTTTCAAATGCCTTTTACTTTCAACCAAAGCACTTCATTACTTCATGATGTAATCTCTTGTTCTTAATGTTCGGGGGATTGTTTTAGACTGATAAGACCATATTGCAGTAAGCAGGTAGAACATCTATCTTAAGCAGTATCCATCACTTGGCTTTGGTTCATGTATCATAACATCTGCAAGGAATGTCATTTACAATCAATGGATGGGCTGGGGTAACGGGCCACAGGTTTAGGAATCTTTCTCCAATTAATTTTGCGTTAAAATTTAGCTCTTATCATTTCAATTGTGTCTTTATTAAAACAATCATCTATTTATTACCTGTACCACAATGAACTGTGTACCTGTACCACAGTCAACAGGGGTTGAGCATCCTACAACAATTCCAAGAAGAAGAATGGTCTGAGCCCCCAGTGCAGCACATGAAGTCTGTCATCAAGTCAGAGTCCCGCAGGCGTTTTCTCAGCCTGGAGAAGAGCAGACTCTGGGCAAATTGTTAGAGCAGCTCTCCAGTAGCTGAAGACAGCCTACCAGAAGGAGGCAAGTGAGCTACACAAGGGCACGGAGCAATAGGAAAAGTGTGGATGGCTTTAAAACCTGAAGAGTATAGGTTTCCTTTGGCTATTGGGAAGAAATTCCTTGCCAAGATGGTTGGGAGACACTAGAACATGTTGTGGGTGACCAATTCGTGGAAGGGATCAAGGCCAGCTTGAATGGGTCTTTGAGCTTAAGGCGGTCTAGTGGAAGGTGTCCCTGACAATGACATGGTGGGGAGGAGGTAGGTGAATTTAAGGTCCCTTCCAAAGCCAACCATTCCATTATTCTATGGTAATCATTCTGTACAGTAGCAGTAAGAAGTTGAAGCTAGAAATAACATATTCATGCTGAGAAACTGCTATCCAATGAGTTGAACTGTTTGGGTCTCACATTTATGTGCCATTTAGCAATACTATATCTAATATCTAGTCCTCGCTCTTTATCATACACGCAAGTATTTTATCATCTTTAACGTTTCTGACATTTGGGAATTTTCTTCCCTTCTCTTTCTTTCTTTCTTTCTTTCTTTCTTTCTTTCTTTCTTTCTTTCTTTCTTTCTTTCTTTCTTTCTTTCTTTCTTTCTTTCTTTCTTTCTTTCTTTCTTTCTTTCTTTCTTTCTTTCTTTCTTTCTTTCTTTCTTTCTTTCTTTCTTTCTTTCTTTCTTTCTTTCTTTCTTTCCCCCTTTCCCCCTTTCCCCCTTTCCCCCTTTCCCCCTTTCCCCCTTTCCCTTGTTCCTTCTTTTTCCCTTCCTTTTCTTTCTTTTTCTTTCTTTCTTTCTTTCTTTTTTTTTCTTTCTCTCTTTCCTTCTTTCTTTTCTTTCCTTCCCCCACTTCCTTCCTTCACTGCCTTCCTTCCACTATGTCCTTCTTTCTGCCACATCCTTCTGCCACTTCCTTCCCTCCCTCCCTCCCTCCACTTTGATGTTAATTTGCAAACTGTCCAGTAGTTACAGGAAATTACTCTTCTTAAATATCATTTTGAAGCTTAGAAATGAATAACAAAATTGTGTCAAACCATGGCATTTAAAAGCCACCTGAAAGTGAGAACTAGCTATTGAAAAGACAAAAATACAAAAATGAAATGATGGAGTGGATGGTTTTAAGGGATATTCTTTGTATTGCTTTGCTACAAATGAGGATCTCAATTTTTACACCTTCTAAAAACACATCTTGAAACTTACTACTTTCCGTGACAAAAATATTTCCAAAACAAGGAAATTGATTTATGCAGATGGAAATATCATCTCCCAAATAGTCATCATCAAGTCCAAAAGATTACCCTGCTTTTACGTAGTAAGCTTTATGGAGATTTCTATTCTCACACAAACCAAGAAGAATCTTTCAAATGACTAGAAAATCTTTAAAAGCAAAAAAACCTTGAAGAAAAAAGATCCAAAAAAGAGCCGGGAATTAGATACGTCCACACTTGTTACATGTTGGTTACTAATATTGGCTCTAGTTTGTTGGCGAGTACACTTCCCATTCACGCACGCACGCACCCCTCTTCCTCCTGCACACAGATGTGTGATATTGGGTCTCAAAGAATGGACTATTTTCTCTTAGATAGGTTTTGGTTCTCAAAGTCAAAGCGTAGTCTTCCTGGCTCTATTACCAGGATTTTGTTCCGGGAAGGGAATGTGCTTGTGCCTGTTAGAAATGGGGAGGAGGGGACAGAAAGCAAAGCCATTTGAAGACAACCTGCAGCATAACTAAGAAAGTGGGGTGCTTCTTGACTGCACAACAAAAGAAAGATCGGGAGTAAAATGGAGGAAAACTTGAGGTGCTGATAGAGTTTCTCCTTGTGACAGCTTTCAAACGGACAGAAAACAGCACTTCCTCATTCTCCTGCCTTTTCAATTCACATTAACATTGGAAGAAAAGGGGTTTTGGACAACTTTCTTTTGCTTCTTGCCTAACACTCTGCTGACATTCCGTGCAACTTCCAGAAAAAGATCCGGGATGCTTTTTGTACTGGGAGAGTTTCTCCTTGCAAGACCTAGTAGAAAAGCTTTTTGCTAAGATGTAGGCGACAAGAGACGCAGATTCAGAGATACGGAGCTCTCCGAAGGTAAGGACCGCTCCCGGGCGTCTTTCCGCAGAAGCCGTGCTCCGGAGCGCAGCACGACCGGCACAATGCTCTGTGTGCAAAGAAGCGGCTTCTTCGCCTCCGGGAGACGGAGACCGCGGCCGCGTCTTTAAAAGCGAAGAAAAAAGTCGCACAACATGGGGATTGTGTGTGCAGCTCTCAAACCTAAAGAAAACAGTACCTTACCACTCTCCGGCCTTTTCCATTCACATTACCACTCCAAAAGAAGGAGTTTTGGACAACTTTCTTTTGCTTCTTGCTAAACACTCTGCAGACCTCCGTGCAACTTCTAGAACAAGAGCGGAGATGCTTTCCATACTGGCACAGTTGGTCCTTGCAAGACATAGTAAAAAAGCTTTTTGCTAAGTTTTATGCGACCAGAGAGGCAGAAGGCAGAGTAAAGAGCTCTCCGAAACTAAGCCTCCTGCCAGGGCGTCTTTCGTCAGAAGCCGCTCTCCGGAGATCACCGCCACCGGCACAATGCTCTGTGCGCGAAGAAGACGCTTCTTCGCCTCCGGGAGATGGAGAGAACGGCCGCTTCCCAAAGGCGAAGATGCAAGCCGCAGCACACAGATATAGCGTGTGCAGCTTTGAAATTGATAGAAACGAGTACATTAGCATTCTCCTGCCGTTTCATTCACGTTATATTCGAAAAAAAGGAGTTTTGGGACACTATCTTTTTCATCTTCTTAAACACTCTGCAGTCCTCTGTGCAACTTTTAGAAGAAGATCGGGGATGTTTTCTTTCCTGGCAGAGTTTCTCTTTGCAAGATATGGTGGAAAAGCTTTTTGCTGAGTGTTGAGCGGCAAGACACGCAGAAGACGCAGATACGCAGTTCTCCGAAGCTAAGTGCCGGTCCACGGCTTCTTTCGGCAGAAGCCGCCCTTAGGTGCTCACCGCGACCGGCCCAATGCTCTGTGTGCAAAGAAGCCGCTTCTTCGCCTCCGGGAGACTCTGCGAGCGGCAGCTTCCCAAAGGCGAAGATGCAAGCCGCACCATGCAGGCACAGTGTGGGCTGCATTCAGACTTAGAGAAAACAGTGCTTTACCACTCTCCTGCCTTTCCCGTTGTTATTATATTGGAAAAGAACGAGTTTTGGACAACTACCTTTCATTCTTGCCAAACTCTTTGCAGACCTCCGTGCAAGCTTTAGAACAAGATTTTGGATGTTTTCTTTCCTGGCAGAGTTTCTCTTTGCAAGATATGCTGGAAAAGCTTTTTGCTGAGTGTAGAGCGGCAAGACACGCAGAAGACGCAGATACGCAGCTCTCCGAAGCTAAGTGCCGGTCCCGGGCTTCTTTCGGCACAAACTGCTCTCAGGAGGTCCCTGCCCTCGCCACAATGCTCAGTGTGCGAAGAAGCCGCTTCTTCGCCTGCGGGAGAATCGGCGAGCGGCAGCTTCCCAAAGGCGAAGATGCAAGCTGCAGCACACAGGCACAGTGTGGGCAGCCTTCAGACTTAGAGAAAACAGTACTTTACCACTCTCCTGCCTTTTCCATTGTTATTATATTGGAAAAGAACGAGTTTTGGACAACTACCTTTCATTCTTGCCAAACTCTTTGCAGACCTCCGTGCAAGCTTTAGAACAAGATTTTGGATGTTTTCTTTCCTGGCAGAGTTTCTCTTTGCAAGATATGGTGGAAAAGCTTTTTGCTGAGTGTAGAGCGGCAAGACACGCAGAAGACGCAGATACGCAGCTCTCCGAAGCTAAGTGCCGGTCCCGGGCTTCTTTCGGCACAAACCGCTCTCACGAGCTCCCTGCGCTCGCCACAATGCTCTGTGTGCGAAGAAGCCGCTTCTTCGCCTCCGAGAGAATCGTCGAGCGGCAGCTTCCCAAAGGCGAAGATGCAAGCTGCAGCACACAGGCACAGTGTGGGCAGCCTTCAGACTTAGAGAAAACAGAACTTTACCACTCTCCTGCCTTTTCCATGGTTATTCTATTGGAAAAGAACGAGTTTTGGACAACTACCTTTCATTCTTGCCAAACTCTTTGCAGACCTCCGTGCAAGCTTTAGAACAAGATTTTGGATGTTTTCTTTCCTGGCAGAGTTTCTCTTTGCAAGATATGGTGGAAAAGCTTTTTGCTGAGTGTAGAGCGGCAAGACACGCAGAAGACGCAGATACGCAGCTCTCCGAAGCTAAGTGCCGGTCCTGGGCATCTTTCGGCACAAACCGCTCTCAGGAGCTCCCTGCGCTCGCCACAATGTTGTGTGCGAAGAAGCCGCTTCTTCGCCTCCGGGAGAATCGGCGAGCGGCAGCTTGCCAAAGGCGAAGATGCAAGCTGCAGCACACAGGCACAGTGTGGGCAGCCTTCAGACTTAGAGAAAACAGTACTTTACCACTCTCCTGCCTTTTCCATGGTTATTCTATTGGAAAAGAACGAGTTTTGGACAACTACCTTTCATTCTTGCCAAACTCTTTGCAGACCCCCGTGCAAGCTTTAGAACAAGATTTTGGATGTTTTCTTTCCTGGCAGATTTTCTCTTTGCAAGATATGGTGGAAAAGCTTTTTGCTGAGTGTAGAGCGGCAAGACACGCAGAAGACGCAGATACGCAGCTCTCCGAAGCTAAGTGCCGGTCCCGGGCTTCTTTCGGCACAAACCGCTCTCAGGAGCTCCCTGCGCTCGCCACAATGCTCTGTGTGCGAAGAAGCTGCTTCTTCGCCTGCGGGAGAATCGGCGAGCGGCAGCTTCCCAAAGGCGAAGATGCAAGCTGCAGCACACAGGCACAGTGTGGGCAGCCTTCAGACTTAGAGAAAACAGTACTTTACCACTCTCCTGCCTTATCCATGGTTATTCTATTGGAAAAGAACGAGTTTTGGACAACTACCTTTCATTCTTGCCAAACTCTTTGCAGACCCCCGTGCAAGCTTTAGAACAAGATTTTGGATGTTTTCTTTCCTGGCAGAGTTTCTCCTTGCAAGATATGGTGGAAAAGCTTTTTGCTGAGTGTAGAGCGGCAAGACACGCAGAAGACGCAGATACGCAGCTCTCCGAAGCTAAGTGCCGGTCCCGGGCTTCTTTCGGCACAAACCGCTCTCAGGAGCTCCCTGCACTCGCCACAATGCTCTGTGTGCGAAGAAGCCGCTTCTTCGCCTCTGGGAGAATCGGCGAGCGGCAGCTTCCCAAAGGCGAAGATGCAAGCTGCAGCACACAGGCACAGTGTGGGCAGCATTCAGACTTAGAGAAAACAGAACTTTACCACTCTCCTGCCTTTTCCATGGTTATTCTATTGGAAAAGAACGAGTTTTGGACAACTACCTTTCATTCTTGCCAAACTCTTTGCAGACCTCCGTGCAAGCTTTAGAACAAGATTTTGGATGTTTTCTTTCCTGGCAGAGTTTCTCCTTGCAAGATATGGTGGAAAAGCTTTTGGCTGAGTGTAGAGCGGCAAGACACGCAGAAGACGCAGATACGCAGCTCTCCGAAGCTAAGTGCCGGTCCCGGGCTTCTTTCGGCACAAACCGCTCTCAGGAGCTCCCTGCGCTCGCCACAATGCTCTGTGTGCGAAGAAGCCGCTTCTTCGCCTCCGGGAGAATCGGCGAGCGGCAGCTTCCCAAAGGCGAAGATGCAAGCTGCAGCACACAGGCACAGTGTGGGCAGCATTCAGACTTAGAGAAAACAGTACTTTACCACTCTCCTGCCTTTTCCATGGTTATTCTATTGGAAAAGAACGAGTTTTGGACAACTACCTTTCATTCTTGCCAAACGCTTTGCAGACCCCCGTGCAAGCTTTAGAACAAGATTTTGGATGTTTTCTTTCCTGGCAGAGTTTCTCCTTGCAAGATATGGTGGAAAAGCTTTTTGCTGAGTGTAGAGCGGCAAGACACGCAGAAGACGCAGATACGCAGCTCTCCGAAGCTAAGTGCCGGTCCCGGGCTTCTTTCGGCACAAACCGCTCTCAGGAGCTCCCTGCGCTCACCACAATGCTCTGTGTGCGAAGAAGCCGCTTCTTCACCTCCGGGAGAATCGGCGAGCGGCAGCTTCCCAAAGGCGAAGATGCAAGCTGCAGCACGCAGGCACAGTGTGGGCAGCATTCAGACTTAGAGAAAACAGTACTTTACCACTCTCCTGCCTTTTCCATGGTTATTCTATTGGAAAAGAACGAGTTTTGGACAACTACCTTTCATTCTTGCCAAACTCTTTGCAGACCCCCGTGCAAGCTTTAGAACAAGATTTTGGATGTTTTCTTTCCTGGCAGAGTTTCTCCTTGCAAGATACGCTGGAAAAGCTTTTTGCTGAGTGTAGAGCGGCAAGACACGCAGAAGATGCAGATACGCAGCTCTCCGAAGCTAAGTGCCGGTCCCGGGCTTCTTTCGGCACAAACCGCTCTCAGGAGCTCCCTGCGCTCGCCACAATGCTCTGTGTGCGAAGAAGCCGCTTCTTCGCCTCCGGGAGAATCGGCGAGCGGCAGCTTCCCAAAGGCGAAGATGCAAGCTGCAGCACACAGGCACAGTGTGGGCAGCCTTCAGACTTAGAGAAAACAGTACTTTACCACTCTCCTGCCTTTTCCATGGTTATTCTATTGGAAAAGAACGAGTTTTGGACAACTACCTTTCATTCTTGCCAAACTCTTTGCAGACCCCCGTGCAAGCTTTAGAACAAGATTTTGGATGTTTTCTTTCCTGGCAGAGTTTCTCCTTGCAAGATATGGTGGAAAAGCTTTTTGCTGAGTGTAGAGCGGCAAGACACGCAGAAGACGCAGATACGCAGCTCTCCGAAGCTAAGTGCCGGTCCCGGGCTTCTTTCGGCACAAACCGCTCTCAGGAGCTCCCTGCGCTCGCCACAATGCTCTGTGTGCGAAGAAGCCGCTTCTTCGCCTCCGGGAGAATCGTCGAGCGGCAGCTTCCCAAAGGCGAAGATGCAAGCTGCAGCACACAGGCACAGTGTGGGCAGCCTTCAGACTTAGAGAAAACAGTACTTTACCACTCTCCTGCCTTTTCCATGGTTATTCTATTGGAAAAGAACGAGTTTTGGACAACTACCTTTCATTCTTGCCAAACTCTTTGCAGACCTCCGTGCAAGCTTTAGAACAAGATTTTGGATGTTTTCTTTCCTGGCAGAGTTTCTCCTTGCAAGATATGGTGGAAAAGCTTTTTGCTGAGTGTAGAGCGGCAAGACACGCAGAAGACGCAGGTACGCAGCTCTCCGAAGCTAAGTGCCGGTCCCGGGCTTCTTTCGGCACAAACCGCTCTCAGGAGCTCCCTGCGCTTGCCACAATGCTCTGTGTGCGAAGAAGCCGCTTCTTCGCCTCCGGGAGAATCGGCGAGCGGCAGCTTCCCAAAAGCGAAGATGCAAGCTGCACCACACAGGCACAGTGTGAGCAGCATTCAGACTTAGAGAAAACAGAACTTTACCACTCTCCTGCCTTTTCCATGGTTATTCTATTGGAAAAGAACGAGTTTTGGACAACTACCTTTCATTCTTGCCAAACTCTTTGCAGACCTCCGTGCAAGCTTTAGAACAAGATTTTGGATGTTTTCTTTCCTGGCAGAGTTTCTCTTTGCAAGATATGGTGGAAAAGCTTTTTGCTGAGTGTAGAGCGGCAAGACACGCAGAAGACGCAGATACGCAGCTCTCCGAAGCTAAGTGCCGGTCCTGGGCATCTTTCGGCACAAACCGCTCTCAGGAGCTCCCTGCGCTCGCCACAATGTTGTGTGCAAAGAAGCCGCTTCTTCGCCTCCGGGAGAATCGGCAAGCGGCAGCTTCCCAAAGGCGAAGATGCAAGCTGCAGCACACAGGCACAGTGTGGGCAGCCTTCAGACTTAGAGAAAACAGTACTTTACCACTCTCCTGCCTTTTCCATGGTTATTCTATTGGAAAAGAACGAGTTTTGGACAACTACCTTTCATTCTTGCCAAACTCTTTGCAGACCTCCGTGCAAGCTTTAGAACAAGATTTTGGATGTTTTCTTTCCTGGCAGAGTTTCTCCTTGCAAGATATGGTGGAAAAGCTTTTTGCTGAGTGTAGAGCGGCAAGACACGCAGAAGACGCAGATACGCAGCTCTCCGAAGCTAAGTGCCGGTCCCGGGCTTCTTTCGGCACAAACCGCTCTCAGGAGCTCCCTGCGCTCGCCACAATGCTCTGTGTGCGAAGAAGCCGCTTCTTCGCCTCCGGGAGAATCGGCGAGCGGCAGCTTCCCAAAGGCGAAGATGCAAGCTGCAGCACACAGGCACAGTGTGGGAAGCATTCAGACTTAGAGAAAACAGAACTTTACCACTCTCCTGCCTTTTCCATGGTTATTCTATTGGAAAAGAACGAGTTTTGGACAACTACCTTTCATTCTTGCCAAACTCTTTGCACACCCCCGTGCAAGCTTTAGAACAAGATTTTGGATGTTTTCTTTCCTGGCAGAGTTTCTCCTTGCAAGATATGGTGGAAAAGCTTTTTGCTGAGTGTAGAGCGGCAAGACACGCAGAAGACGCAGATACGCAGCTCTCCGAAGCTAAGTGCCGGTCCCGGGCTTCTTTCGGCACAAACCGCTCTCAGGAGCTCCCTGCGCTCGCCACAATGCTCTGTGTGCGAAGAAGCCGCTTCTTCGCCTCCGGGAGAATCGGCGAGCGGCAGCTTCCCAAAGGCGAAGATGCAAGCTGCAGCACACAGGCACAGTGTGGGCAGCATTCAGACTTAGAGAAAACAGTACTTTACCACTCTCCTGCCTTTTCCATGGTTATTCTATTGGAAAAGAACGAGTTTTGGACAACTACCTTTCATTCTTGCCAAACTCTTTGCAGACCCCCGTGCAAGCTTTAGAACAAGATTTTGGATGTTTTCTTTCCTGGCAGAGTTTCTCCTTGCAAGATATGGTGGAAAAGCTTTTTGCTGAGTGTAGAGCGGCAAGACACGCAGAAGACGCAGGTACGCAGCTCTCCGAAGCTAAGTGCCGGTCCCGGGCTTCTTTCGGCACAAACCGCTCTCAGGAGCTCCCTGCGCTTGCCACAATGCTCTGTGTGCGAAGAAGCCGCTTCTTCGCCTCCGGGAGAATCGGCGAGCGGCAGCTTCCCAAAAGCGAAGATGCAAGCTGCACCACACAGGCACAGTGTGAGCAGCATTCAGACTTAGAGAAAACAGAACTTTACCACTCTCCTGCCTTTTCCATGGTTATTCTATTGGAAAAGAACGAGTTTTGGACAACTACCTTTCATTCTTGCCAAACTCTTTGCAGACCCCCGTGCAAGCTTTAGAACAAGATTTTGGATGTTTTCTTTCCTGGCAGAGTTTCTCTTTGCAAGATATGGTGGAAAAGCTTTTTGCTGAGTGTAGAGCGGCAAGACACGCAGAAGACGCAGATACGCAGCTCTCCGAAGCTAAGTGCCGGTCCTGGGCATCTTTCGGCACAAACCGCTCTCAGGAGCTCCCTGCGCTCGCCACAATGTTGTGTGCAAAGAAGCCGCTTCTTCGCCTCCGGGAGAATCGGCGAGCGGCAGCTTCCCAAAGGCGAAGATGCAAGCTGCAGCACACAGGCACAGTGTGGGCAGCCTTCAGACTTAGAGAAAACAGTACTTTACCACTCTCCTGCCTTTTCCATGGTTATTCTATTGGAAAAGAACGAGTTTTGGACAACTACCTTTCATTCTTGCCAAACTCTTTGCAGACCTCCGTGCAAGCTTTAGAACAAGATTTTGGATGTTTTCTTTCCTGGCAGAGTTTCTCCTTGCAAGATATGCTGGAAAAGCTTTTTGCTGAGTGTAGAGCGGCAAGACACGCAGAAGACGCAGATACGCAGCTCTCCGAAGCTAAGTGCCGGTCCCGGGCTTCTTTCGGCACAAACCGCTCTCAGGAGCTCCCTGCGCTCGCCACAATGCTCTGTGTGCGAAGAAGCCGCTTCTTCGCCTCCGGGAGAATCGTCGAGCGGCAGCTTCCCAAAGGCGAAGATGCAAGCTGCAGCACACAGGCACAGTGTGGGCAGCATTCAGACTTAGAGAAAACAGTACTTTACCACTCTCCTGCCTTTTCCATGGTTATTCTATTGGAAAAGAACGAGTTTTGGACAACTACCTTTCATTCTTGCCAAACTCTTTGCAGACCTCCGTGCAAGCTTTAGAACAAGATTTTGGATGTTTTCTTCCCTGGCAGAGTTTCTCCTTGCAAGATATGGTGGAAAAGCTTTTGGCTGAGTGTTGAGCGGCAAGACACGCAGAAGACGCAGATACGCAGCTCTCCGAAGCTAAGTGCCGGTCCCGGGCTTCTTTCGGCACAAACCGCTCTCAGGAGCTCCCTGCGCTCGCCACAATGCTCTGTGTGCGAAGAAGCCGCTTCTTCGCCTCCGGGAGAATCGGCGAGCGGCATCTTCCCAAAGGCGAAGATGCAAGCTGCAGCACACAGGCACAGTGTGGGCAGCATTCAGACTTAGAGAAAACAGTACTTTACCACTCTCCTGCCTTTTCCATGGTTATTCTATTGGAAAAGAACGAGTTTTGGACAACTACCTTTCATTCTTGCCAAACTCTTTGCAGACCCCCGTGCAAGCTTTAGAACAAGATTTTGGATGTTTTCTTTCCTGGCAGAGTTTCTCCTTGCAAGATATGGTGGAAAAGCTTTTTGCTGAGTGTAGAGCGGCAAGACACGCAGAAGACGCAGATACGCAGCTCTCCGAAGCTAAGTGCCGGTCCCGGGCTTCTTTCGGCACAAACCGCTCTCAGGAGCTCCCTGCGCTCGCCACAATGCTCTGTGTGCGAAGAAGCCGCTTCTTCGCCTCTGGGAGAATCGGCGAGCGGCAGCTTCCCAAAGGCGAAGATGCAAGCTGCAGCACACAGGCACAGTGTGGGCAGCATTCAGACTTAGAGAAAACAGAACTTTACCACTCTCCTGCCTTTTCCATGGTTATTCTATTGGAAAAGAACGAGTTTTGGACAACTACCTTTCATTCTTGCCAAACTCTTTGCAGACCCCCGTGCAAGCTTTAGAACAAGATTTTGGATGTTTTCTTTCCTGGCAGAGTTTCTCCTTGCAAGATATGGTGGAAAAGCTTTTTGCTGAGTGTAGAGCGGCAAGACACGCAGAAGACGCAGATACGCAGCTCTCCGAAGCTAAGTGCCGGTCCCGGGCTTCTTTCGGCACAAACCGCTCTCAGGAGCTCCCTGCGCTCGCCACAATGCTCTGTGTGCGAAGAAGCCGCTTCTTCGCCTGCGGGAGAATCGGCGAGCGGCAGCTTCCCAAAGGCGAAGATGCAAGCTGCAGCACACAGGCACAGTGTGGGCAGCATTCAGACTTAGAGAAAACAGTACTTTACCACTCTCCTGCCTTTTCCATGGTTATTCTATTGGAAAAGAACGAGTTTTGGACAACTACCTTTCATTCTTGCCAAACGCTTTGCAGACCCCCGTGCAAGCTTTAGAACAAGATTTTGGATGTTTTCTTTCCTGGCAGAGTTTCTCCTTGCAAGATATGCTGGAAAAGCTTTTTACTGAGTGTAGAGCGGCAAGACACGCAGAAGACGCAGATACGCAGCTCTCCGAAGCTAAGTGCCGGTCCCGGGCTTCTTTCGGCACAAACCGCTCTCAGGAGCTCCCTGCGCTCGCCACAATGCTCTGTGTGCGAAGAAGCCGCTTCTTCGCCTCCGGGAGAATCGGCGAGCGGCAGCTTCCCAAAGGCGAAGATGCAAGCTGCAGCACACAGGCACAGTGTGGGCAGCCTTCAGACTTAGAGAAAACAGTACTTTACCACTCTCCTGCCTTATCCATGGTTATTCTATTGGAAAAGAACGAGTTTTGGACAACTACCTTTCATTCTTGCCAAACTCTTTGCAGACCCCCGTGCAAGCTTTAGAACAAGATTTTGGACGTTTTCTTCCCTGGCAGAGTTTCTCCTTGCAAGATATGGTGGAATAGCTTTTTGCTGAGTGTAGAGCGGCAAGACACGCAGAAGACGCAGATACGCAGCTCTCCGAAGCTAAGTGCCGGTCCCGGGCTTCTTTCGGCACAAACCGCTCTCAGGAGCTCCCTGCGCTCGCCACAATGCTCTGTGTGCGAAGAAGCCGCTTCTTCGCCTGCGGGAGAATCGGCGAGCGGCAGCTTCCCAAAGGCGAAGATGCAAGCTGCAGCACACAGGCACAGTGTGGGCAGCCTTCAGACTTAGAGAAAACAGTACTTTACCACTCTCCTGCCTTTTCCATGGTTATTCTATTGGAAAAGAACGAGTTTTGGACAACTACCTTTCATTCTTGCCAAACTCTTTGCAGACCCCCGTGCAAGCTTTAGAACAAGATTTTGGATGTTTTCTTTCCTGGCAGAGTTTCTCCTTGCAAGATATGGTGGAAAAGCTTTTTGCTGAGTGTAGAGCGGCAAGACACGCAGAAGACGCAGATACGCAGCTCTCCGAAGCTAAGTGCCGGTCCCGGGCTTCTTTCGGCACAAACCGCTCTCAGGAGCTCCCTGCGCTCGCCACAATGCTCTGTGTGCGAAGAAGCCGCTTCTTCGCCTCCGGGAGAATCGGCGAGCGGCAGCTTCCCAAAGGCGAAGATGCAAGCTGCAGCACGCAGGCACAGTGTGGGCAGCCTTCAGACTTAGAGAAAACAGTACTTTACCACTCTCCTGCCTTTTCCATGGTTATTCTATTGGAAAAGAACGAGTTTTGGACAACTACCTTTCATTCTTGCCAAACTCTTTGCAGACCCCCGTGCAAGCTTTAGAACAAGATTTTGGATGTTTTCTTTCCTGGCAGAGTTTCTCCTTGCAAGATATGGTGGAAAAGCTTTTTGCTGAGTGTAGAGCGGCAAGACACGCAGAAGACGCAGATACGCAGCTCCCCGAAGCTAAGTGCCGGTCCCGGGCTTCTTTCGGCACAAACCGCTCTCAGGAGCTCCCTGCGCTCGCCACAATGCTCTGTGTGCGAAGAAGCCGCTTCTTCGCCTCCGGGAGAATCGGCGAGCGGCAGCTTCCCAAAGGCGAAGATGCAAGCTGCAGCACACAGGCACAGTGTGGGCAGCCTTCAGACTTAGAGAAAACAGTACTTTACCACTCTCCTGCCTTTTCCATGGTTATTCTATTGGAAAAGAACGAGTTTTGGACAACTACCTTACATTCTTGCCAAACTCTTTGCAGACCCCCGTGCAAGCTTTAGAACAAGATTTTGGATGTTTTCTTTCCTGGCAGAGTTTCTCCTTGCAAGATATGGTGGAAAAGCTTTTTGCTGAGTGTAGAGCGGCAAGACACGCAGAAGACGCAGATACGCAGCTCTCCGAAGCTAAGTGCCGGTCCCGGGCTTCTTTCGGCACAAACCGCTCTCAGGAGCTCCCTGCGCTCGCCACAATGCTCTGTGTGCGAAGAAGCCGCTTCTTCGCCTCCGGGAGAATCGGCGAGCGGCAGCTTCCCAAAGGCGAAGATGCAAGCTGCAGCACACAGGCACAGTGTGGGCAGCCTTCAGACTTAGAGAAAACAGTACTTTACCACTCTCCTGCCTTTTCCATGGTTATTCTATTGGAAAAGAACGAGTTTTGGACAACTACCTTTCATTCTTGCCAAACTCTTTGCAGACCCCCGTGCAAGCTTTAGAACAAGATTTTGGATGTTTTCTTTCCTGGCAGAGTTTCTCCTTGCAAGATATGGTGGAAAAGCTTTTTGCTGAGTGTAGAGCGGCAAGACACGCAGAAGACGCAGATACGCAGCTCTCCGAAGCTAAGTGCCGGTCCCGGGCTTCTTTCGGCACAAACCGCTCTCAGGAGCTCCCTGCGCTCGCCACAATGCTCTGTGTGCGAAGAAGCCGCTTCTTCGCCTCCGGGAGAATCGGCGAGCGGCAGCTTCCCAAAGGCGAAGATGCAAGCTGCAGCACACAGGCACAGTGTGGGCAGCCTTCAGACTTAGAGAAAACAGTACTTTACCACTCTCCTGCCTTTTCCATGGTTATTCTATTGGAAAAGAACGAGTTTTGGACAACTACCTTTCATTCTTGCCAAACTCTTTGCAGACCTCCGTGCAAGCTTTAGAACAAGATTTTGGATGTTTTCTTTCCTGGCAGAGTTTCTCTTTGCAAGATATGGTGGAAAAGCTTTTTGCTGAGTGTAGAGCGGCAAGACACGCAGAAGACGCAGATACGCAGCTCTCCGAAGCTAAGTGCCGGTCCTGGGCATCTTTCGGCACAAACCGCTCTCAGGAGCTCCCTGCGCTCGCCACAATGTTGTGTGCAAAGAAGCCGCTTCTTCGCCTCCGGGAGAATCGGCAAGCGGCAGCTTCCCAAAGGCGAAGATGCAAGCTGCAGCACACAGGCACAGTGTGGGCAGCCTTCAGACTTAGAGAAAACAGTACTTTACCACTCTCCTGCCTTTTCCATGGTTATTCTATTGGAAAAGAACGAGTTTTGGACAACTACCTTACATTCTTGCCAAACTCTTTGCAGACCCCCGTGCAAGCTTTAGAACAAGATTTTGGATGTTTTCTTTCCTGGCAGAGTTTCTCCTTGCAAGATATGGTGGAAAAGCTTTTTGCTGAGTGTAGAGCGGCAAGACACGCAGAAGACGCAGATACGCAGCTCTCCGAAGCTAAGTGCCGGTCCCGGGCTTCTTTCGGCACAAACCGCTCTCAGCAGCTCCCTGCGCTCGCCACAATGCTCTGTGTGCGAAGAAGCCGCTTCTTCGCCTCCGGGAGAATCGGCGAGCGGCAGCTTCCCAAAGGCGAAGATGCAAGCTGCAGCACACAGGCACAGTGTGGGCAGCCTTCAGACTTAGAGAAAACAGTACTTTACCACTCTCCTGCCTTATCCATGGTTATTCTATTGGAAAAGAACGAGTTTTGGACAACTACCTTTCATTCTTGCCAAACTCTTTGCAGACCCCCGTGCAAGCTTTAGAACAAGATTTTGGACGTTTTCTTCCCTGGCAGAGTTTCTCCTTGCAAGATATGGTGGAATAGCTTTTTGCTGAGTGTAGAGCGGCAAGACACGCAGAAGACGCAGATACGCAGCTCTCCGAAGCTAAGTGCCGGTCCCGGGCTTCTTTCGGCACAAACCGCTCTCAGGAGCTCCCTGCGCTCGCCACAATGCTCTGTGTGCGAAGAAGCCGCTTCTTCGCCTCCGGGAGAATCGGCGAGCGGCAGCTTCCCAAAGGCGAAGATGCAAGCTGCAGCACACAGGCACAGTGTGGGAAGCCTTCAGACTTAGAGAAAACAGTACTTTACCACTCTCCTGCCTTTTCCATGGTTATTCTATTGGAAAAGAACGAGTTTTGGACAACTACCTTTCATTCTTGCCAAACTCTTTGCAGACCCCCGTGCAAGCTTTAGAACAAGATTTTGGATGTTTTCTTTCCTGGCAGAGTTTCTCCTTGCAAGATATGGTGGAAAAGCTTTTTGCTGAGTGTAGAGCGGCAAGACACGCAGAAGACGCAGATACGCAGCTCTCCGAAGCTAAGTGCCGGTCCCGGGCTTCTTTCGGCACAAACCGCTCTCAGGAGCTCCCTGCGCTCGCCACAATGCTCTGTGTGCGAAGAAGCCGCTTCTTCGCCTCCGGGAGAATCGGCGAGCGGCAGCTTCCCAAAGGCGAAGATGCAAGCTGCAGCACACAGGCACAGTGTGGGCAGCCTTCAGACTTAGAGAAAACAGTACTTTACCACTCTCCTGCCTTTTCCATGGTTATTCTATTGGAAAAGAACGAGTTTTGGACAACTACCTTTCATTCTTGTCAAACTCTTTGCAGACCTCCGTGCAAGCTTTAGAACAAGATTTTGGACGTTTTCTTCCTGGCAGAGTTTCTCCTTGCAAGATATGGTGGAAAAGCTTTTTGCTGAGTGTAGAGCGGCAAGACACGCAGAAGACGCAGATACGCAGCTCTCCGAAGCTAAGTGCCGGTCCGGGCTTCTTTCGGCACAAACCGCTCTCAGGAGCTCCCTGCGCTCGCCACAATGCTCTGTGTGCGAAGAAGCCGCTTCTTCGCCTCCGGGAGAATCGGCGAGCGGCAGCTTCCCAAAGGCGAAGATCAAGCTGCAGCACACAGGCACAGTGTGGGCAGCCTTCAGACTTAGAGAAAACAGTACTTTACCACTCTCCTGCCTTTTCCATGGTTATTCTATTGAAAAGAACGAGTTTTGGACAACTACCTTTCATTCTTGCCAAACTCTTTGCAGACCCCCGTGCAAGCTGTAGAACAAGATTTTGGACGTTTTCTTTCCTGGCAGAGTTTCTCCTTGCAAGATATGGTGGAAAAGCTTTTTGCTGAGTGTAGAGCGGCAAGACACGCAGAAGACGCAGATACGCAGCTCTCCGAAGCTAAGTGCCGGTCCCGGGCTTCTTTCGGCACAAACCGCTCTCAGGAGCTCCCTGCGCTCGCCACAATGCTCTGTGTGCGAAGAAGCCGCTTCTTCGCCTGCGGGAGAATCGGCGAGCGGCAGCTTCCCAAAGGCGAAGATGCAAGCTGCAGCACACAGGCACAGTGTGGGCAGCCTTCAGACTTAGAGAAAACAGTACTTTACCACTCTCCTGCCTTTTCCATGGTTATTTTATTGGAAAAGAACGAATTTTTGGACAACTACCTTTCATTCTTGCCAAACTCTTTGCAGACCCCCGTGCAAGCTTTAGAACAAGATTTTGGATGTTTTCTTTCCTGGCAGAGTTTCTCCTTGCAAGATATGGTGGAAAAGCTTTTTGCTGAGTGTAGAGCGGCAAGACACGCAGAAGACGCAGATACGCAGCTCTCCGAAGCTAAGTGCCGGTCCCGGGCTTCTTTCGGCACAAACCGCTCTCAGGAGCTCCCTGCGCTCGCCACAATGCTCTGTGTGCGAAGAAGCCGCTTCTTCGCCTCCGGGAGAATCGGCGAGCGGCAGCTTCCCAAAGGCGAAGATGCAAGCTGCAGCACACAGGCACAGTGTGGGCAGCCTTCAGACTTAGAGAAAACAGTACTTTACCACTCTCCTGCCTTTTTCATGGTTATTCTATTGGAAAAGAACGAGTTTTGGACAACTACCTTTCATTCTTGCCAAACTCTTTGCACACCCCCGTGCAAGCTTTAGAACAAGATTTTGGATGTTTTCTTTCCTGGCAGAGTTTCTCCTTGCAAGATATGGTGGAAAAGCTTTTTGCTGAGTGTAGAGCGGCAAGACACGCAGAAGACGCAGATACGCAGCTCTCCGAAGCTAAGTGCCGGTCCCGGGCTTCTTTCGGCACAAACCGCTCTCAGGAGCTCCCTGCGCTCGCCACAATGCTCTGTGTGCGAAGAAGCCGCTTCTTCGCCTCCGGGAGAATCGGCGAGCGGCAGCTTCCCAAAGGCGAAGATGCAAGCTGCAGCACACAGGCACAGTGTGGGCAGCCTTCAGACTTAGAGAAAACAGTACTTTACCACTCTCCTGCCTTTTCCATGGTTATTCTATTGGAAAAGAACGAGTTTTGGACAACTACCTTTCATTCTTGCCAAACTCTTTGCAGACCCCCGTGCAAGCTTTAGAACAAGATTTTGGATGTTTTCTTTCCTGGCAGAGTTTCTCCTTGCAAGATATGGTGGAAAAGCTTTTTGCTGAGTGTAGAGCGGCAAGACACGCAGAAGACGCAGATACGCAGCTCTCCGAAGCTAAGTGCCGGTCCCGGGCTTCTTTCGGCACAAACCGCTCTCAGGAGCTCCCTGCGCTCGCCACAATGCTCTGTGTGCGAAGAAGCCGCTTCTTCGCCTCTGGGAGAATCGGCGAGCGGCAGCTTCCCAAAGGCGAAGATGCAAGCTGCAGCACACAGGCACAGTGTGGGCAGCATTCAGACTTAGAGAAAACAGAACTTTACCACTCTCCTGCCTTTTCCATGGTTATTCTATTGGAAAAGAACGAGTTTTGGACAACTACCTTTCATTCTTGCCAAACTCTTTGCAGACCCCCGTGCAAGCTTTAGAACAAGATTTTGGATGTTTTCTTTCCTGGCAGAGTTTCTCCTTGCAAGATATGGTGGAAAAGCTTTTTGCTGAGTGTAGAGCGGCAAGACACGCAGAAGACGCAGATACGCAGCTCTCCGAAGCTAAGTGCCGGTCCCGGGCTTCTTTCGGCACAAACCGCTCTCAGGAGCTCCCTGCGCTCGCCACAATGCTCTGTGTGCGAAGAAGCCGCTTCTTCGCCTGCGGGAGAATCGGCGAGCGGCAGCTTCCCAAAGGCGAAGATGCAAGCTGCAGCACACAGGCACAGTGTGGGCAGCATTCAGACTTAGAGAAAACAGTACTTTACCACTCTCCTGCCTTTTCCATGGTTATTCTATTGGAAAAGAACGAGTTTTGGACAACTACCTTTCATTCTTGCCAAACGCTTTGCAGACCCCCGTGCAAGCTTTAGAACAAGATTTTGGATGTTTTCTTTCCTGGCAGAGTTTCTCCTTGCAAGATATGCTGGAAAAGCTTTTTACTGAGTGTAGAGCGGCAAGACACGCAGAAGACGCAGATACGCAGCTCTCCGAAGCTAAGTGCCGGTCCCGGGCTTCTTTCGGCACAAACCGCTCTCAGGAGCTCCCTGCGCTCGCCACAATGCTCTGTGTGCGAAGAAGCCGCTTCTTCGCCTCCGGGAGAATCGGCGAGCGGCAGCTTCCCAAAGGCGAAGATGCAAGCTGCAGCACACAGGCACAGTGTGGGCAGCCTTCAGACTTAGAGAAAACAGTACTTTACCACTCTCCTGCCTTATCCATGGTTATTCTATTGGAAAAGAACGAGTTTTGGACAACTACCTTTCATTCTTGCCAAACTCTTTGCAGACCCCCGTGCAAGCTTTAGAACAAGATTTTGGACGTTTTCTTCCCTGGCAGAGTTTCTCTTGCAAGATATGGTGGAATAGCTTTTTGCTGGAGGTTGTAGAGGCGGCAAGACACGCAGAAGACGCAGATACGCAGCTCTCCGAAGCTAAGTGCCGGTCCCGGGCTTCTTTCGGCACAACCGCTCTCAGGAGCTCCCTGCGCTCGCCACAATGCTCTGTGTGCGAAGAAGCCGCTTCTTCGCCTGCGGGAGAATCGGCGAGCGGCAGCTTCCCAAAGGCGAAGATGCAAGCTGCAGCACACAGGCACAGTGTGGGCAGCCTTCAGACTTAGAGAAAACAGTACTTTACCACTCTCCTGCCTTTTCCATGGTTATTCTATGGAAAAGAACGAGTTTTGGACAACTACCTTTCATTCTTGCCAAACTCTTTGCAGACCCCCGTGCAAGCTTTAGAACAAGATTTTGGATGTTTTCTTTCCTGGCAGAGTTTCTCCTTGCAAGATATGGTGGAAAAGCTTTTTGCTGAGTGTAGAGCGGCAAGACAGCAGAAGACGCAGATACGCAGCTCTCCGAATCTAAGTGCCGGTCCCCGGGCTTCTTTCGGCACAAACCGCTCTCAGGAGCTCCCTGCGCTCGCCACAATGCTCTGTGTGCGAAGAAGCCGCTTCTTCGCCTCCGGGAGAATCGGCGAGCGGCAGCTTCCCAAAGGCGAAGATGCAAGCTGCAGCACGCAGGCACAGTGTGGGCAGCCTTCAGACTTAGAGAAAACAGTACTTTACCACTCTCCTGCTTTTCCATGGTTATTCTATTGGAAAAGAACGAGTTTTGGACAACTACCTTTCATTCTTGCCAAACTCTTTGCAGACCCCCGTGCAAGCTTTAGAACAAGATTTTGGATGTTTTCTTTCCTGCAGAGTTTCTCCTTGCAAGATATGGTGGAAAAGCTTTTTGCTGAGTGTAGAGCGGCAAGACACGCAGAAGACGCAGATACGCAGCTCCCCGAAGCTAAGTGCCGGTCCCGGGCTTCTTTCGGCACAAACCGCTCTCAGGAGCTCCCTGCGCTCGCCACAATGCTCTGTGTGCGAAGAAGCCGCTTCTTCGCCTCCGGGAGAATCGGCGAGCGGCAGCTTCCCAAAGGCGAAGATGCAAGCTGCAGCACACAGGCACAGTGTGGCAGCCTTCAGACTTAGAGAAAACAGTACTTTACCACTCTCCTGCCTTTTCCATGGTTATTCTATTGGAAAAGAACGAGTTTTGGACAACTACCTTACATTCTTGCCAAACTCTTTGCAGACCCCCGTGCAAGCTTTAGAACAAGATTTTGGATGTTTTCTTTCCTGGCAGAGTTTCTCCTTGCAAGATATGGTGGAAAAGCTTTTTGCTGAGTGTAGAGCGGCAAGACACGCAGAAGACGCAGATACGCAGGCTCTCCGAAGCTAAGTGCCGGTCCCGGGCTTCTTTCGGCACAAACCGCTCTCAGGAGCTCCCTGCGCTCGCCACAATGCTCTGTGTGCGAAGAAGCCGCTTCTTCGCCTCCGGGAGAATCGGCGAGCGGCAGCTTCCCAAAGGCGAAGATGCAAGCTGCAGCACACAGGCACAGTGTGGGCAGCCTTCAGACTTAGAGAAAACAGTACTTTACCACTCTCCTGCCTTTTCCATGGTTATTCTATTGGAAAAGAACGAGTTTTGGACAACTACCTTTCATTCTTGCCAAACTCTTTGCAGACCCCCGTGCAAGCTTTAGAACAAGATTTTGGATGTTTTCTTTCCTGGCAGAGTTTCTCCTTGCAAGATATGGTGGAAAAGCTTTTTGCTGAGTGTAGAGCGGCAAGACACGCAGAAGACGCAGATACGCAGCTCTCCGAAGCTAAGTGCCGGTCCCGGGCTTCTTTCGGCACAAACCGCTCTCAGGAGCTCCCTGCGCTCGCCACAATGCTCTGTGTGCGAAGAAGCCGCTTCTTCGCCTCCGGGAGAATCGGCGAGCGGCAGCTTCCCAAAGGCGAAGATGCAAGCTGCAGCACACAGGCACAGTGTGGGCAGCCTTCAGACTTAGAGAAAACAGTACTTTACCACTCTCCTGCCTTTTCCATGGTTATTCTATTGGAAAAGAACGAGTTTTGGACAACTACCTTTCATTCTTGCCAAACTCTTTGCAGACCTCCGTGCAAGCTTTAGAACAAGATTTTGGATGTTTTCTTTCCTGGCAGAGTTTCTCTTTGCAAGATATGGTGGAAAAGCTTTTTGCTGAGTGTAGAGCGGCAAGACACGCAGAAGACGCAGATACGCAGCTCTCCGAAGCTAAGTGCCGGTCCCGGGCATCTTTCGGCACAAACCGCTCTCAGGAGCTCCCTGCGCTCGCCACAATGTTGTGTGCAAAGAAGCCGCTTCTTCGCCTCCGGGAGAATCGGCAAGCGGCAGCTTCCCAAAGGCGAAGATGCAAGCTGCAGCACACAGGCACAGTGTGGGCAGCCTTCAGACTTAGAGAAAACAGTACTTTACCACTCTCCTGCCTTTTCCATGGTTATTCTATTGGAAAAGAACGAGTTTTGGACAACTACCTTTCATTCTTGCCAAACTCTTTGCAGACCCCCGTGCAAGCTTTAGAACAAGATTTTGGACGTTTTCTTTCCTGGCAGAGTTTCTCCTTGCAAGATATGGTGGAAAAGCTTTTTGCTGAGTGTAGAGCGGCAAGACACGCAGAAGACGCAGATACGCAGCTCTCCGAAGCTAAGTGCCGGTCCCGGGCTTCTTTCGGCACAAACCGCTCTCAGCAGCTCCCTGCGCTCGCCACAATGCTCTGTGTGTGAAGAAGCCGCTTCTTCGCCTCCGGGAGAATCGGCGAGCGGCAGCTTCCCAAAGGCGAAGATGCAAGCTGCAGCACACAGGCACAGTGTGGGCAGCCTTCAGACTTAGAGAAAACAGTACTTTACCACTCTCCTGCCTTTTCCATGGTTATTCTATTGGAAAAGAAGGAGTTTTGGACAACTACCTTTCATTCTTGCCAAACTCTTTGCAGACCCCCGTGCAAGCTGTAGAACAAGATTTTGGACGTTTTCTTTCCTGGCAGAGTTTCTCCTTGCAAGATATGGTGGAAAAGCTTTTTGCTGAGTGTAGAGCGGCAAGACACGCAGAAGACGCAGATACGCAGCTCTCCGAAGCTAAGTGCCGGTCCCGGGCTTCTTTCGGCACAAACCGCTCTCAGGAGCTCCCTGCGCTCGCCACAATGCTCTGTGTGCGAAGAAGCCGCTTCTTCGCCTGCGGGAGAATCGGCGAGCGGCAGCTTCCCAAAGGCGAAGATGCAAGCTGCAGCACGCAGGCACAGTGTGGGCAGCCTTCAGACTTAGAGAAAACAGTACTTTACCACTCTCCTGCCTTTTCCATGGTTATTCTATTGGAAAAGAACGAGTTTTGGACAACTACCTTTCATTCTTGCCAAACTCTTTGCAGACCCCCGTGCAAGCTTTAGAACAAGATTTTGGACGTTTTCTTTCCTGGCAGAGTTTCTCCTTGCAAGATATGGTGGAAAAGCTTTTTGCTGAGTGTAGAGCGGCAAGACACGCAGAAGACGCAGATACGCAGCTCTCCGAAGCTAAGTGCCGGTCCCGGGCTTCTTTCGGCACAAACCGCTCTCAGGAGCTCCCTGCGCTCGCCACAATGCTGTGTGTGCGAAGAAACCGCTTCTTCGCCTCCGGGAGAATCGGCGAGCGGCAGCTTCCCAAAGGCGAAGATGCAAGCTGCAGCACACAGGCACAGTGTGGGCAGCCTTCAGACTTAGAGAAAACAGTACTTTACCACTCTCCTGCCTTTTCCATGGTTATTCTATTGGAAAAGAACGAGTTTTGGACAACTACCTTTCATTCTTGCCAAACTCTTTGCAGACCTCCGTGCAAGCTTTAGAACAAGATTTTGGATGTTTTCTTTCCTGGCAGAGTTTCTCTTTGCAAGATATGGTGGAAAAGCTTTTTGCTGAGTGTAGAGCGGCAAGACACGCAGAAGACGCAGATACGCAGCTCTCCGAAGCTAAGTGCCGGTCCCGGGCTTCTTTCGGCACAAACCGCTCTCAGGAGCTCCCTGCGCTCGCCACAATGCTCTGTGTGCGAAGAAGCCGCTTCTTCGCCTCCGGGAGAATCGGCGAGCGGCAGCTTCCCAAAGGCGAAGATGCAAGCTGCAGCACACAGGCACAGTGTGGGCAGCCTTCAGACTTAGAGAAAACAGTACTTTACCACTCTCCTGCCTTATCCATGGTTATTCTATTGGAAAAGAACGAGTTTTGGACAACTACCTTTCATTCTTGCCAAACTCTTTGCAGACCCCCGTGCAAGCTTTAGAACAAGATTTTGGATGTTTTCTTTCCTGGCAGAGTTTCTCCTTGCAAGATATGGTGGAAAAGCTTTTTGCTGAGTGTAGAGCGGCAAGACACGCAGAAGACGCAGATACGCAGCTCTCCGAAGCTAAGTGCCGGTCCCGGGCTTCTTTCGGCACAAACCGCTCTCAGCAGCTCCCTGCGCTCGCCACAATGCTCTGTGTGCGAAGAAGCCGCTTCTTCGCCTGCGGGAGAATCGGCGAGCGGCAGCTTCCCAAAGGCGAAGATGCAAGCTGCAGCACACAGGCACAGTGTGGGCAGCCTTCAGACTTAGAGAAAACAGTACTTTACCACTCTCCTGCCTTTTCCATGGTTATTCTATTGGAAAAGAACGAGTTTTGGACAACTACCTTTCATTCTTGCCAAACTCTTTGCAGACCCCCGTGCAAGCTTTAGAACAAGATTTTGGACGTTTTCTTCCCTGGCAGAGTTTCTCCTTGCAAGATATGGTGGAATAGCTTTTTGCTGAGTGTAGAGCGGCAAGACACGCAGAAGACGCAGATACGCAGCTCTCCGAAGCTAAGTGCCGGTCCCGGGCTTCTTTCGGCACAAACCGCTCTCAGGAGCTCCCTGCGCTCGCCACAATGCTCTGTGTGCGAAGAAGCCGCTTCTTCGCCTCCGGGAGAATCGGCGAGCGGCAGCTTCCCAAAGGCGAAGATGCAAGCTGCAGCACACAGGCACAGTGTGGGAAGCCTTCAGACTTAGAGAAAACAGTACTTTACCACTCTCCTGCCTTTTCCATGGTTATTCTATTGGAAAAGAACGAGTTTTGGACAACTACCTTTCATTCTTGCCAAACTCTTTGCAGACCCCCGTGCAAGCTTTAGAACAAGATTTTGGATGTTTTCTTTCCTGGCAGAGTTTCTCCTTGCAAGATATGGTGGAAAAGCTTTTTGCTGAGTGTAGAGCGGCAAGACACGCAGAAGACGCAGATACGCAGCTCTCCGAAGCTAAGTGCCGGTCCCGGGCTTCTTTCGGCACAAACCGCTCTCAGGAGCTCCCTGCGCTCGCCACAATGCTCTGTGTGCGAAGAAGCCGCTTCTTCGCCTCCGGGAGAATCGGCGAGCGGCAGCTTCCCAAAGGCGAAGATGCAAGCTGCAGCACACAGGCACAGTGTGGGCAGCCTTCAGACTTAGAGAAAACAGTACTTTACCACTCTCCTGCCTTTTCCATGGTTATTCTATTGGAAAAGAACGAGTTTTGGACAACTACCTTTCATTCTTGCCAAACTCTTTGCAGACCCCCGTGCAAGCTTTAGAACAAGATTTTGGATGTTTTCTTTCCTGGCAGAGTTTCTCCTTGCAAGATATGGTGGAAAAGCTTTTGGCTGAGTGTAGAGCAGCAAGACACGCAGAAGACGCAGATACGCAGCTCTCCGAAGCTAAGTGCCGGTCCCGGGCTTCTTTCGGCACAAACCGCTCTCAGGAGCTCCCTGCGCTCGCCACAATGCTCTGTGTGCGAAGAAGCCGCTTCTTCGCCTGCGGGAGAATCGGCGAGCGGCAGCTTCCCAAAGGCGAAGATGCAAGCTGCAGCACACAGGCACAGTGTGGGCAGCCTTCAGACTTAGAGAAAACAGTACTTTACCACTCTCCTGCCTTTTCCATGGTTATTCTATTGGAAAAGAACGAGTTTTGGACAACTACCTTTCATTCTTGCCAAACTCTTTGCAGACCCCCGTGCAAGCTTTAGAACAAGATTTTGGATGTTTTCTTTCCTGGCAGAGTTTCTCCTTGCAAGATATGGTGGAAAAGCTTTTGGCTGAGTGTAGAGCGGCAAGACACGCAGAAGACGCAGATACGCAGCTCTCCGAAGCTAAGTGCCGGTCCCGGGCTTCTTTCGGCACAAACCGCTCTCAGGAGCTCCCTGCGCTCGCCACAATGCTCTGTGTGCGAAGAAGCCGCTTCTTCGCCTCCGGGAGAATCGGCGAGCGGCAGCTTCCCAAAGGCGAAGATGCAAGCTGCAGCACACAGGCACAGTGTGGGCAGCCTTCAGACTTAGAGAAAACAGTACTTTACCACTCTCCTGCCTTTTCCATGGTTATTCTATTGGAAAAGAACGAGTTTTGGACAACTACCTTTCATTCTTGTCAAACTCTTTGCAGACCTCCGTGCAAGCTTTAGAACAAGATTTTGGACGTTTTCTTTCCTGGCAGAGTTTCTCCTTGCAAGATATGGTGGAAAAGCTTTTTGCTGAGTGTAGAGCGGCAAGACACGCAGAAGACGCAGATACGCAGCTCTCCGAAGCTAAGTGCCGGTCCCGGGCTTCTTTCGGCACAAACCGCTCTCAGGAGCTCCCTGCGCTCGCCACAATGCTCTGTGTGCGAAGAAGCCGCTTCTTCGCCTCCGGGAGAATCGGCGAGCGGCAGCTTCCCAAAGGCGAAGATGCAAGCTGCAGCACACAGGCACAGTGTGGGCAGCCTTCAGACTTAGAGAAAACAGTACTTTACCACTCTCCTGCCTTTTCCATGGTTATTCTATTGGAAAAGAACGAGTTTTGGACAACTACCTTTCATTCTTGCCAAACTCTTTGCAGACCCCCGTGCAAGCTGTAGAACAAGATTTTGGACGTTTTCTTTCCTGGCAGAGTTTCTCCTTGCAAGATATGGTGGAAAAGCTTTTTGCTGAGTGTAGAGCGGCAAGACACGCAGAAGACGCAGATACGCAGCTCTCCGAAGCTAAGTGCCGGTCCCGGGCTTCTTTCGGCACAAACCGCTCTCAGGAGCTCCCTGCGCTCGCCACAATGCTCTGTGTGCGAAGAAGCCGCTTCTTCGCCTGCGGGAGAATCGGCGAGCGGCAGCTTCCCAAAGGCGAAGATGCAAGCTGCAGCACACAGGCACAGTGTGGGCAGCCTTCAGACTTAGAGAAAACAGTACTTTACCACTCTCCTGCCTTTTCCATGGTTATTTTATTGGAAAAGAACGAATTTTTGGACAACTACCTTTCATTCTTGCCAAACTCTTTGCAGACCCCCGTGCAAGCTTTAGAACAAGATTTTGGATGTTTTCTTTCCTGGCAGAGTTTCTCCTTGCAAGATATGGTGGAAAAGCTTTTTGCTGAGTGTAGAGCGGCAAGACACGCAGAAGACGCAGATACGCAGCTCTCCGAAGCTAAGTGCCGGTCCCGGGCTTCTTTCGGCACAAACCGCTCTCAGGAGCTCCCTGCGCTCGCCACAATGCTCTGTGTGCGAAGAAGCCGCTTCTTCGCCTCCGGGAGAATCGGCGAGCGGCAGCTTCCCAAAGGCGAAGATGCAAGCTGCAGCACACAGGCACAGTGTGGGCAGCCTTCAGACTTAGAGAAAACAGTACTTTACCACTCTCCTGCCTTTTTCATGGTTATTCTATTGGAAAAGAACGAGTTTTGGACAACTACCTTTCATTCTTGCCAAACTCTTTGCACACCCCCGTGCAAGCTTTAGAACAAGATTTTGGATGTTTTCTTTCCTGGCAGAGTTTCTCCTTGCAAGATATGCTGGAAAAGCTTTTTGCTGAGTGTAGAGCGGCAAGACACGCAGAAGACGCAGATACGCAGCTCTCCGAAGCTAAGTGCCGGTCCCGGGCTTCTTTCGGCACAAACCGCTCTCAGGAGCTCCCTGCGCTCGCCACAATGCTCTGTGTGCGAAGAAGCCGCTTCTTCGCCTCCGGGAGAATCGGCGAGCGGCAGCTTCCCAAAGGCGAAGATGCAAGCTGCAGCACACAGGCACAGTGTGGGCAGCCTTCAGACTTAGAGAAAACAGTACTTTACCACTCTCCTGCCTTTTCCATGGTTATTCTATTGGAAAAGAACGAGTTTTGGACAACTACCTTTCATTCTTGCCAAACTCTTTGCAGACCCCCGTGCAAGCTTTAGAACAAGATTTTGGATGTTTTCTTTCCTGGCAGAGTTTCTCCTTGCAAGATATGGTGGAAAAGCTTTTTGCTGAGTGTAGAGCGGCAAGACACGCAGAAGACGCAGATACGCAGCTCTCCGAAGCTAAGTGCCGGTCCCGGGCTTCTTTCGGCACAAACCGCTCTCAGGAGCTCCCTGCGCTCGCCACAATGCTCTGTGTGCGAAGAAGCCGCTTCTTCGCCTCCGGGAGAATCGGCGAGCGGCAGCTTCCCAAAGGCGAAGATGCAAGCTGCAGCACGCAGGCACAGTGTGGGCAGCCTTCAGACTTAGAGAAAACAGTACTTTACCACTCTCCTGCCTTTTCCATGGTTATGCTATTGGAAAAGAACGAGTTTTGGACAACTACCTTTCATTCTTGCCAAACTCTTTGCAGACCCCCGTGCAAGCTTTAGAACAAGATTTTGGATGTTTTCTTTCCTGGCAGAGTTTCTCCTTGCAAGATATGGTGGAAAAGCTTTTTGCTGAGTGTAGAGCGGCAAGACACGCAGAAGACGCAGATACGCAGCTCTCCGAAGCTAAGTGCCGGTCCCGGGCTTCTTTCGGCACAAACCGCTCTCAGGAGCTCCCTGCGCTCGCCACAATGCTCTGTGTGCGAAGAAGCCGCTTCTTCGGCTCCGGGAGAATCGGCGAGCGGCAGCTTCCCAAAGGCGAAGATGCAAGCTGCAGCACACAGGCACAGTGTGGGCAGCCTTCAGACTTAGAGAAAACAGTACTTTACCACTCTCCTGCCTTTTCCATGGTTATTCTATTGGAAAAGAACGAGTTTTGGACAACTACCTTTCATTCTTGCCAAACTCTTTGCAGACCCCCGTGCAAGCTGTAGAACAAGATTTTGGACGTTTTCTTTCCTGGCAGAGTTTCTCCTTGCAAGATATGCTGGAAAAGCTTTTTGCTGAGTGTAGAGCGGCAAGACACGCAGAAGACGCAGATACGCAGCTCTCCGAAGCTAAGTGCCGGTCCCGGGCTTCTTTCGGCACAAACCGCTCTCAGGAGCTCCCTGCGCTCGCCACAATGCTCTGTGTGCGAAGAAGCCGCTTCTTCGCCTCCGGGAGAATCGGCGAGCGGCAGCTTCCCAAAGGCGAAGATGCAAGCTGCAGCACACAGGCACAGTGTGGGCAGCCTTCAGACTTAGAGAAAACAGTACTTTACCACTCTCCTGCCTTTTCCATGGTTATTTTATTGGAAAAGAACGAATTTTTGGACAACTACCTTTCATTCTTGCCAAACTCTTTGCAGACCCCCGTGCAAGCTTTAGAACAAGATTTTGGATGTTTTCTTTCCTGGCAGAGTTTCTCCTTGCAAGATATGGTGGAAAAGCTTTTTGCTGAGTGTAGAGCGGCAAGACACGCAGAAGACGCAGATACGCAGCTCTCCGAAGCTAAGTGCCGGTCCCGGGCTTCTTTCGGCACAAACCGCTCTCAGGAGCTCCCTGCGCTCGCCACAATGCTCTGTGTGCGAAGAAGCCGCTTCTTCGCCTCCGGGAGAATCGGCGAGCGGCAGCTTCCCAAAGGCGAAGATGCAAGCTGCAGCACACAGGCACAGTGTGGGCAGCCTTCAGACTTAGAGAAAACAGTACTTTACCACTCTCCTGCCTTTTTCATGGTTATTCTATTGGAAAAGAACGAGTTTTGGACAACTACCTTTCATTCTTGCCAAACTCTTTGCAGACCCCCGTGCAAGCTTTAGAACAAGATTTTGGATGTTTTCTTTCCTGGCAGAGTTTCTCCTTGCAAGATATGGTGGAAAAGCTTTTTGCTGAGTGTAGAGCGGCAAGACACGCAGAAGACGCAGATACGCAGCTCTCCGAAGCTAAGTGCCGGTCCCGGGCTTCTTTCGGCACAAACCGCTCTCAGGAGCTCCCTGCGCTCGCCACAATGCTCTGTGTGCGAAGAAGCCGCTTCTTCGCCTCCGGGAGAATCGGCGAGCGGCAGCTTCCCAAAGGCGAAGATGCAAGCTGCAGCACACAGGCACAGTGTGGGCAGCCTTCAGACTTAGAGAAAACAGTACTTTACCACTCTCCTGCCTTTTCCATGGTTATTCTATTGGAAAAGAACGAGTTTTGGACAACTACCTTTCATTCTTGCCAAACTCTTTGCAGACCCCCGTGCAAGCTTTAGAACAAGATTTTGGATGTTTTCTTTCCTGGCAGAGTTTCTCCTTGCAAGATATGGTGGAAAAGCTTTTTGCTGAGTGTAGAGCGGCAAGACACGCAGAAGACGCAGATACGCAGCTCTCCGAAGCTAAGTGCCGGTCCCGGGCTTCTTTCGGCACAAACCGCTCTCAGGAGCTCCCTGCGCTCGCCACAATGCTCTGTGTGCGAAGAAGCCGCTTCTTCGCCTCCGGGAGAATCGGCGAGCGGCAGCTTCCCAAAGGCGAAGATGCAAGCTGCAGCACGCAGGCACAGTGTGGGCAGCCTTCAGACTTAGAGAAAACAGTACTTTACCACTCTCCTGCCTTTTCCATGGTTATTCTATTGGAAAAGAACGAGTTTTGGACAACTACCTTTCATTCTTGCCAAACTCTTTGCAGACCCCCGTGCAAGCTTTAGAACAAGATTTTGGATGTTTTCTTTCCTGGCAGAGTTTCTCCTTGCAAGATATGGTGGAAAAGCTTTTTGCTGAGTGTAGAGCGGCAAGACACGCAGAAGACGCAGATACGCAGCTCTCCGAAGCTAAGTGCCGGTCCCGGGCTTCTTTCGGCACAAACCGCTCTCAGGAGCTCCCTGCGCTCGCCACAATGCTCTGTGTGTGAAGAAGCCGCTTCTTCGCCTCCGGGAGAATCGGCGAGCGGCAGCTTCCCAAAGGCGAAGATGCAAGCTGCAGCACAAAGGCACAGTGTGGGCAGCCTTCAGACTTAGAGAAAACAGTACTTTACCACTCTCCTGCCTTTTCCATGGTTATTCTATTGGAAAAGAACGAGTTTTGGACAACTACCTTTCATTCTTGCCAAACTCTTTGCAGACCCCCGTGCAAGCTTTAGAACAAGATTTTGGATGTTTTCTTTCCTGGCAGAGTTTCTCCTTGCAAGATATGCTGGAAAAGCTTTTTGCTGAGTGTAGAGCGGCAAGACACGCAGAAGACGCAGATACGCAGCTCTCCGAAGCTAAGTGCCGGTCCCGGGCTTCTTTCGGCACAAACCGCTCTCAGGAGCTCCCTGCGCTCGCCACAATGCTCTGTGTGCGAAGAAGCCGTTTCTTCGCCTCCGGGAGAATCGGCGAGCGGCAGCTTCCCAAAGGCGAAGATGCAAGCTGCGGCACACAGGCACAGTGTGGGCAGCCTTCAGACTTAAACAGTACTTACCACTCTCCTGCCTTTTCCATGGTTATTCTATTGGAAAAGAACGAGTTTTGGACAACTACCTTTCATTCTTGCCAAACTCTTTGCAGACCCCCGTGCAAGCTTTAGAACAAGATTTTGGACGTTTTCTTTCCTGGCAGAGTTTCTCCTTGCAAGATATGCTGGAAAAGCTTTTTGCTGAGTGTAGAGCGGCAAGACACGCAGAAGACGCAGATACGCAGCTCTCCGAAGCTAAGTGCCGGTCCCGGGCTTCTTTCGGCACAAACCGCTCTCAGGAGCTCCCTGCGCTCGCCACAATGCTCTGTGTGCGAAGAAGCCGCTTCTTCGCCTCCGGGAGAATCGGCGAGCGGCAGCTTCCCAAAGGCGAAGATGCAAGCTGCAGCACGCAGGCACAGTGTGGGCAGCCTTCAGACTTAGAGAAAACAGTACTTTACCACTCTCCTGCCTTTTCCATGGTTATTCTATTGGAAAAGAACGAGTTTTGGACAACTACCTTTCATTCTTGCCAAACTCTTTGCAGACCCCCGTGCAAGCTTTACAACAAGATTTTGGATGTTTTCTTTCCTGGCAGAGTTTCTCCTTGCAAGATATGGTGGAAAAGCTTTTTGCTGAGTGTAGAGCGGCAAGACACGCAGAAGACGCAGATACGCAGCTCTCCGAAGCTAAGTGCCGGTCCCGGGTTTCTTTCGGCACAAACCGCTCTCAGGAGCTCCCTGCGCTCGCCACAATGCTCTGTGTGCGAAGAAGCCGCTTCTTCGCCTCCGGGAGAATCGGCGAGCGGCAGCTTCCCAAAGGCGAAGATGCAAGCTGCAGCACACAGGCACAGTGTGGGCAGCCTTCAGACTTAGAGAAAACAGTACTTTACCACTCTCCTGCCTTTTCCATGGTTATTCTATTGGAAAAGAACGAGTTTTGGACAACTACCTTTCATTCTTGCCAAACTCTTTGCAGACCCCCGTGCAAGCTTTAGAACAAGATTTTGGATGTTTTCTTTCCTGGCAGAGTTTCTCCTTGCAAGATATGGTGGAAAAGCTTTTTGCTGAGTGTAGAGCGGCAAGACACGCAGAAGACGCAGATACGCAGCTCTCCGAAGCTAAGTGCCGGTCCCGGGCTTCTTTCGGCACAAACCGCTCTCAGGAGCTCCCTGCGCTCGCCACAATGCTCTGTGTGCGAAGAAGCCGCTTCTTCGCCTCCGGGAGAATCGGCGAGCGGCAGCTTCCCAAAGGCGAAGATGCAAGCTGCAGCACACAGGCACAGTGTGGGCAGCCTTCAGACTTAGAGAAAACAGTACTTTACCACTCTCCTGCCTTTTCCATGGTTATTCTATTGGAAAAGAACGAGTTTTGGACAACTACCTTTCATTCTTGCCAAACTCTTTGCAGACCCGCGTGCAAGCTTTAGAACAAGATTTTGGATGTTTTCTTTCCTGGCAGAGTTTCTCCTTGCAAGATATGGTGGAAAAGCTTTTTGCTGAGTGGTAGAGCGGCAAGACACGCAGAAGACGCAGATACGCAGCTCTCCGAAGCTAAGTGCCGGTCCCGGGCTTCTTTCGGCACAAACCGCTCTCAGGAGCTCCCTGCGCTCGCCACAATGCTCTGTGTGCGAAGAAGCCGCTTCTTCGCCTCCGGGAGAATCGGCGAGCGGCAGCTTCCCAAAGGCGAAGACGCAAGCTGCAGCACACAGGCACAGTGTGGGCAGCCTTCAGACTTAGAGAAAACAGTACTTTACCACTCTCCTGCCTTATCCATGGTTATTCTATTGGAAAAGAACGAGTTTTGGACAACTACCTTTCATTCTTGCCAAACTCTTTGCAGACCCCCGTGCAAGCTTTAGAACAAGATTTTGGATGTTTTCTTTCCTGGCAGAGTTTCTCCTTGCAAGATATGGTGGAAAAGCTTTTTGCTGAGTGTAGAGCGGCAAGACACGCAGAAGACGCAGATACGCAGCTCTCCGAAGCTAAGTGCCGGTCCCGGGCTTCTTTCGGCACAAACCGCTCTCAGGAGCTCCCTGCGCTCGCCACAATGCTCTGTGTGCGAAGAAGCCGCTTCTTCGCCTCCGGGAGAATCGGCGAGCGGCAGCTTCCCAAAGGCGAAGATGCAAGCTGCAGCACACAGGCACAGTGTGGGCAGCCTTCAGACTTAGAGAAAACAGTACTTTACCACTCTCCTGCCTTTTCCATGGTTATTCTATTGGAAAAGAACGAGTTTTGGACAACTACCTTACATTCTTGCCAAACTCTTTGCAGACCCCCGTGCAAGCTTTAGAACAAGATTTTGGATGTTTTCTTTCCTGGCAGAGTTTCTCCTTGCAAGATATGGTGGAAAAGCTTTTTGCTGAGTGTAGAGCGGCAAGACACGCAGAAGACGCAGATACGCAGCTCTCCGAAGCTAAGTGCCGGTCCCGGGCTTCTTTCGTTTCGGCACAAACCGCTCTCAGGAGCTCCCTGCGCTCGCCACAATGCTCTGTGTGTGAAGAAGCCGCTTCTTCGCCTCCGGGAGAATCGGCGAGCGGCAGCTTCCCAAAGGCGAAGATGCAAGCTGCAGCACACAGGCACAGTGTGGGCAGCCTTCAGACTTAGAGAAAACAGTACTTTACCACTCTCCTGCCTTTTCCATGGTTATTCTATTGGAAAAGAAGGAGTTTTGGACAACTACCTTTCATTCTTGCCAAACTCTTTGCAGACCCCCGTGCAAGCTGTAGAACAAGATTTTGGACGTTTTCTTTCCTGGCAGAGTTTCTCCTTGCAAGATATGGTGGAAAAGCTTTTTGCTGAGTGTAGAGCGGCAAGACACGCAGAAGACGCAGATACGCAGCTCTCCGAAGCTAAGTGCCGGTCCCGGGCTTCTTTCGGCACAAACCGCTCTCAGGAGCTCCCTGCGCTCGCCACAATGCTCTGTGTGCGAAGAAGCCGCTTCTTCGCCTCCGGGAGAATCGGCGAGCGGCAGCTTCCCAAAGGCGAAGATGCAAGCTGCAGCACACAGGCACAGTGTGGGCAGCCTTCAGACTTAGAGAAAACAGTACTTTACCACTCTCCTGCCTTTTCCATGGTTATTTTATTGGAAAAGAACGAATTTTTGGACAACTACCTTTCATTCTTGCCAAACTCTTTGCAGACCCCCGTGCAAGCTTTAGAACAAGATTTTGGATGTTTTCTTTCCTGGCAGAGTTTCTCCTTGCAAGATATGGTGGAAAAGCTTTTTGCTGAGTGTAGAGCGGCAAGACACGCAGAAGACGCAGATACGCAGCTCTCCGAAGCTAAGTGCCGGTCCCGGGCTTCTTTCGGCACAAACCGCTCTCAGGAGCTCCCTGCGCTCGCCACAATGCTCTGTGTGCGAAGAAGCCGCTTCTTCGCCTCCGGGAGAATCGGCGAGCGGCAGCTTCCCAAAGGCGAAGATGCAAGCTGCAGCACGCAGGCACAGTGTGGGCAGCCTTCAGACTTAGAGAAAACAGTACTTTACCACTCTCCTGCCTTTTCCATGGTTATGCTATTGGAAAAGAACGAGTTTTGGACAACTACCTTTCATTCTTGCCAAACTCTTTGCAGACCCCCGTGCAAGCTTTAGAACAAGATTTTGGATGTTTTCTTTCCTGGCAGAGTTTCTCCTTGCAAGATATGGTGGAAAAGCTTTTTGCTGAGTGTAGAGCGGCAAGACACGCAGAAGACGCAGATACGCAGCTCTCCGAAGCTAAGTGCCGGTCCCGGGCTTCTTTCGGCACAAACCGCTCTCAGGAGCTCCCTGCGCTCGCCACAATGCTCTGTGTGCGAAGAAGCCGCTTCTTCGGCTCCGGGAGAATCGGCGAGCGGCAGCTTCCCAAAGGCGAAGATGCAAGCTGCAGCACACAGGCACAGTGTGGGCAGCCTTCAGACTTAGAGAAAACAGTACTTTACCACTCTCCTGCCTTTTCCATGGTTATTCTATTGGAAAAGAACGAGTTTTGGACAACTACCTTTCATTCTTGCCAAACTCTTTGCAGACCCCCGTGCAAGCTGTAGAACAAGATTTTGGACGTTTTCTTTCCTGGCAGAGTTTCTCCTTGCAAGATATGCTGGAAAAGCTTTTTGCTGAGTGTAGAGCGGCAAGACACGCAGAAGACGCAGATACGCAGCTCTCCGAAGCTAAGTGCCGGTCCCGGGCTTCTTTCGGCACAAACCGCTCTCAGGAGCTCCCTGCGCTCGCCACAATGCTCTGTGTGCGAAGAAGCCGCTTCTTCGCCTCCGGGAGAATCGGCGAGCGGCAGCTTCCCAAAGGCGAAGATGCAAGCTGCAGCACACAGGCACAGTGTGGGCAGCCTTCAGACTTAGAGAAAACAGTACTTTACCACTCTCCTGCCTTTTCCATGGTTATTTTATTGGAAAAGAACGAATTTTTGGACAACTACCTTTCATTCTTGCCAAACTCTTTGCAGACCCCCGTGCAAGCTTTAGAACAAGATTTTGGATGTTTTCTTTCCTGGCAGAGTTTCTCCTTGCAAGATATGGTGGAAAAGCTTTTTGCTGAGTGTAGAGCGGCAAGACACGCAGAAGACGCAGATACGCAGCTCTCCGAAGCTAAGTGCCGGTCCCGGGCTTCTTTCGGCACAAACCGCTCTCAGGAGCTCCCTGCGCTCGCCACAATGCTCTGTGTGCGAAGAAGCCGCTTCTTCGCCTCCGGGAGAATCGGCGAGCGGCAGCTTCCCAAAGGCGAAGATGCAAGCTGCAGCACACAGGCACAGTGTGGGCAGCCTTCAGACTTAGAGAAAACAGTACTTTACCACTCTCCTGCCTTTTTCCATGGTTATTCTATTGGAAAAGAACGAGTTTTGGACAACTACCTTTCATTCTTGCCAAACTCTTTGCAGACCCCCGTGCAAGCTTTAGAACAAGATTTTGGATGTTTTCTTTCCTGGCAGAGTTTCTCCTTGCAAGATATGCTGGAAAAGCTTTTTGCTGAGTGTAGAGCGGCAAGACACGCAGAAGACGCAGATACGCAGCTCTCCGAAGCTAAGTGCCGGTCCCGGGCTTCTTTCGGCACAAACCGCTCTCAGGAGCTCCCTGCGCTCGCCACAATGCTCTGTGTGCGAAGAAGCCGCTTCTTCGCCTCCGGGAGAATCGGCGAGCGGCAGCTTCCCAAAGGCGAAGATGCAAGCTGCAGCACACAGGCACAGTGTGGGCAGCCTTCAGACTTAGAGAAAACAGTACTTTACCACTCTCCTGCCTTTTCCATGGTTATTCTATTGGAAAAGAACGAGTTTTGGACAACTACCTTTCATTCTTGCCAAACTCTTTGCAGACCCCCGTGCAAGCTTTAGAACAAGATTTTGGATGTTTTCTTTCCTGGCAGAGTTTCTCCTTGCAAGATATGGTGGAAAAGCTTTTTGCTGAGTGTAGAGCGGCAAGACACGCAGAAGACGCAGATACGCAGCTCTCCGAAGCTAAGTGCCGGTCCCGGGCTTCTTTCGGCACAAACCGCTCTCAGGAGCTCCCTGCGCTCGCCACAATGCTCTGTGTGCGAAGAAGCCGCTTCTTCGCCTCCGGGAGAATCGGCGAGCGGCAGCTTCCCAAAGGCGAAGATGCAAGCTGCAGCACGCAGGCACAGTGTGGGCAGCCTTCAGACTTAGAGAAAACAGTACTTTACCACTCTCCTGCCTTTTCCATGGTTATTCTATTGGAAAAGAACGAGTTTTGGACAACTACCTTTCATTCTTGCCAAACTCTTTGCAGACCCCCGTGCAAGCTTTAGAACAAGATTTTGGATGTTTTCTTTCCTGGCAGAGTTTCTCCTTGCAAGATATGGTGGAAAAGCTTTTTGCTGAGTGTAGAGCGGCAAGACACGCAGAAGACGCAGATACGCAGCTCTCCGAAGCTAAGTGCCGGTCCCGGGCTTCTTTCGGCACAAACCGCTCTCAGGAGCTCCCTGCGCTCGCCACAATGCTCTGTGTGTGAAGAAGCCGCTTCTTCGCCTCCGGGAGAATCGGCGAGCGGCAGCTTCCCAAAGGCGAAGATGCAAGCTGCAGCACAAAGGCACAGTGTGGGCAGCCTTCAGACTTAGAGAAAACAGTACTTTACCACTCTCCTGCCTTTTCCATGGTTATTCTATTGGAAAAGAACGAGTTTTGGACAACTACCTTTCATTCTTGCCAAACTCTTTGCAGACCCCCGTGCAAGCTTTAGAACAAGATTTTGGATGTTTTCTTTCCTGGCAGAGTTTCTCCTTGCAAGATATGCTGGAAAAGCTTTTTGCTGAGTGTAGAGCGGCAAGACACGCAGAAGACGCAGATACGCAGCTCTCCGAAGCTAAGTGCCGGTCCCGGGCTTCTTTCGGCACAAACCGCTCTCAGGAGCTCCCTGCGCTCGCCACAATGCTCTGTGTGCGAAGAAGCCGTTTCTTCGCCTCCGGGAGAATCGGCGAGCGGCAGCTTCCCAAAGGCGAAGATGCAAGCTGCGGCACACAGGCACAGTGTGGGCAGCCTTCAGACTTAAACAGTACTTACCACTCTCCTGCCTTTTCCATGGTTATTCTATTGGAAAAGAACGAGTTTTGGACAACTACCTTTCATTCTTGCCAAACTCTTTGCAGACCCCCGTGCAAGCTTTAGAACAAGATTTTGGATGTTTTCTTTCCTGGCAGAGTTTCTCCTTGCAAGATATGGCTGGAAAAGCTTTTTGCTGAGTGTAGAGCGGCAAGACACGCAGAAGACGCAGATACGCAGCTCTCCGAAGCTAAGTGCCGGTCCCGGGCTTCTTTCGGCACAAACCGCTCTCAGGAGCTCCCTGCGCTCGCCACAATGCTCTGTGTGCGAAGAAGCCGCTTCTTCGCCTCCGGGAGAATCGGCGAGCGGCAGCTTCCCAAAGGCGAAGATGCAAGCTGCAGCACGCAGGCACAGTGTGGGCAGCCTTCAGACTTAGAGAAAACAGTACTTTACCACTCTCCTGCCTTTTCCATGGTTATTCTATTGGAAAAGAACGAGTTTTGGACAACTACCTTTCATTCTTGCCAAACTCTTTGCAGACCCCCGTGCAAGCTTTACAACAAGATTTTGGATGTTTTCTTTCCTGGCAGAGTTTCTCCTTGCAAGATATGGTGGAAAAGCTTTTTGCTGAGTGTAGAGCGGCAAGACACGCAGAAGACGCAGATACGCAGCTCTCCGAAGCTAAGTGCCGGTCCCGGGCTTCTTTCGGCACAAACCGCTCTCAGGAGCTCCCTGCGCTCGCCACAATGCTCTGTGTGCGAAGAAGCCGCTTCTTCGCCTCCGGGAGAATCGGCGAGCGGCAGCTTCCCAAAGGCGAAGATGCAAGCTGCAGCACACAGGCACAGTGTGGGCAGCCTTCAGACTTAGAGAAAACAGTACTTTACCACTCTCCTGCCTTTTCCATGGTTATTCTATTGGAAAAGAACGAGTTTTGGACAACTACCTTTCATTCTTGCCAAACTCTTTGCAGACCCCCGTGCAAGCTTTAGAACAAGATTTTGGATGTTTTCTTTCCTGGCAGAGTTTCTCCTTGCAAGATATGGTGGAAAAGCTTTTTGCTGAGTGTAGAGCGGCAAGACACGCAGAAGACGCAGATACGCAGCTCTCCGAAGCTAAGTGCCGGTCCCGGGCTTCTTTCGGCACAAACCGCTCTCAGGAGCTCCCTGCGCTCGCCACAATGCTCTGTGTGCGAAGAAGCCGCTTCTTCGCCTCCGGGAGAATCGGCGAGCGGCAGCTTCCCAAAGGCGAAGATGCAAGCTGCAGCACACAGGCACAGTGTGGGCAGCCTTCAGACTTAGAGAAAACAGTACTTTACCACTCTCCTGCCTTTTCCATGGTTATTCTATTGGAAAAGAACGAGTTTTGGACAACTACCTTTCATTCTTGCCAAACTCTTTGCAGACCCGCGTGCAAGCTTTAGAACAAGATTTTGGATGTTTTCTTTCCTGGCAGAGTTTCTCCTTGCAAGATATGGTGGAAAAGCTTTTGCTGAGTGTAGAGCGGCAAGACACGCAGAAGACGCAGATACGCAGCTCTCCGAAGCTAAGTGCCGGTCCCGGGCTTCTTTCGGCACAAACCGCTCTCAGGAGCTCCCTGCGCTCGCCACAATGCTCTGTGTGCGAAGAAGCCGCTTCTTCGCCTCCGGGAGAATCGGCGAGCGGCAGCTTCCCAAAGGCGAAGACGCAAGCTGCAGCACACAGGCACAGTGTGGGCAGCCTTCAGACTTAGAGAAAACAGTACTTTACCACTCTCCTGCCTTATCCTGGTTATTCTATTGGAAAAGAACGAGTTTTGGACAACTACCTTTCATTCTTGCCAAACTCTTTGCAGACCCCCGTGCAAGCTTTAGAACAAGATTTTGGATGTTTTCTTTCCTGGCAGAGTTTCTCCTTGCAAGATATGGTGGAAAAGCTTTTTGCTGAGTGTAGAGCGGCAAGACACGCAGAAGACGCAGATACGCAGCTCTCCGAAGCTAAGTGCCGGTCCCGGGCTTCTTTCGGCACAAACCGCTCTCAGGAGCTCCCTGCGCTCGCCACAATGCTCTGTGTGCGAAGAAGCCGCTTCTTCGCCTCCGGGAGAATCGGCGAGCGGCAGCTTCCCAAAGGCGAAGATGCAAGCTGCAGCACACAGGCACAGTGTGGGCAGCCTTCAGACTTAGAGAAAACAGTACTTTACCACTCTCCTGCCTTTTCCATGGTTATTCTATTGGAAAAGAACGAGTTTTGGACAACTACCTTAACATTCTTGCCAAACTCTTTGCAGACCCCCGTGCAAGCTTTAGAACAAGATTTTGGATGTTTTCTTTCCTGGCAGAGTTTCTCCTTGCAAGATATGGTGGAAAAGCTTTTTGCTGAGTGTAGAGCGGCAAGACACGCAGAAGACGCAGATACGCAGCTCTCCGAAGCTAAGTGCCGGTCCCGGGCTTCTTTCGGCACAAACCGCTCTCAGGAGCTCCCTGCGCTCGCCACAATGCTCTGTGTGTGAAGAAGCCGCTTCTTCGCCTCCGGGAGAATCGGCGAGCGGCAGCTTCCCAAAGGCGAAGATGCAAGCTGCAGCACACAGGCACAGTGTGGGCAGCCTTCAGACTTAGAGAAAACAGTACTTTACCACTCTCCTGCCTTTTCCATGGTTATTCTATTGGAAAAGAAGGAGTTTTGGACAACTACCTTTCATTCTTGCCAAACTCTTTGCAGACCCCCGTGCAAGCTGTAGAACAAGATTTTGGACGTTTTCTTTCCTGGCAGAGTTTCTCCTTGCAAGATATGGTGGAAAAGCTTTTTGCTGAGTGTAGAGCGGCAAGACACGCAGAAGACGCAGATACGCAGCTCTCCGAAGCTAAGTGCCGGTCCCGGGCTTCTTTCGGCACAAACCGCTCTCAGGAGCTCCCTGCGCTCGCCACAATGCTCTGTGTGCGAAGAAGCCGCTTCTTCGCCTCCGGGAGAATCGGCGAGCGGCAGCTTCCCAAAGGCGAAGATGCAAGCTGCAGCACACAGGCACAGTGTGGGCAGCCTTCAGACTTAGAGAAAACAGTACTTTACCACTCTCCTGCCTTTTCCATGGTTATTTCTATTGGAAAAGAACGAATTTTTGGACAACTACCTTTCATTCTTGCCAAACTCTTTGCAGACCCCCGTGCAAGCTTTAGAACAAGATTTTGGATGTTTTCTTTCCTGGCAGAGTTTCTCCTTGCAAGATATGGTGGAAAAGCTTTTTGCTGAGTGTAGAGCGGCAAGACACGCAGAAGACGCAGATACGCAGCTCTCCGAAGCTAAGTGCCGGTCCCGGGCTTCTTTCGGCACAAACCGCTCTCAGGAGCTCCCTGCGCTCGCCACAATGCTCTGTGTGCGAAGAAGCCGCTTCTTCGCCTGCGGGAGAATCGGCGAGCGGCAGCTTCCCAAAGGCGAAGATGCAAGCTGCAGCACACAGGCACAGTGTGGGCAGCCTTCAGACTTAGAGAAAACAGTACTTTACCACTCTCCTGCCTTTTTCATGGTTATTCTATTGGAAAAGAACGAGTTTTGGACAACTACCTTTCATTCTTGCCAAACTCTTTGCACACCCCCGTGCAAGCTTTAGAACAAGATTTTGGATGTTTTCTTTCCTGGCAGAGTTTCTCCTTGCAAGATATGCTGGAAAAGCTTTTTGCTGAGTGTAGAGCGGCAAGACACGCAGAAGACGCAGATACGCAGCTCTCCGAAGCTAAGTGCCGGTCCCGGGCTTCTTTCGGCACAAACCGCTCTCAGGAGCTCCCTGCGCTCGCCACAATGCTCTGTGTGCGAAGAAGCCGCTTCTTCGCCTGCGGGAGAATCGGCGAGCGGCAGCTTCCCAAAGGCGAAGATGCAAGCTGCAGCACACAGGCACAGTGTGGGCAGCCTTCAGACTTAGAGAAAACAGTACTTTACCACTCTCCTGCCTTTTCCATGGTTATTCTATTGGAAAAGAACGAGTTTTGGACAACTACCTTTCATTCTTGCCAAACTCTTTGCAGACCCCCGTGCAAGCTTTAGAACAAGATTTTGGACGTTTTCTTTCCTGGCAGAGTTTCTCCTTGCAAGATATGGTGGAAAAGCTTTTTGCTGAGTGTAGAGCGGCAAGACACGCAGAAGACGCAGATACGCAGCTCTCCGAAGCTAAGTGCCAGTCCCGGGCTTCTTTCGGCACAAACCGCTCTCAGGAGCTCCCTGCGCTCGCCACAATGCTCTGTGTGCGAAGAAGCCGCTTCTTCGCCTCCGGGAGAATCGGCGAGCGGCAGCTTCCCAAAGGCAAAGATGCAAGCTGCAGCACGCAGGCACAGTGTGGGCAGCCTTCAGACTTAGAGAAAACAGTACTTTACCACTCTCCTGCCTTTTCCATGGTTATTCTATTGGAAAAGAACGAGTTTTGGACAACTACCTTTCATTCTTGCCAAACGCTTTGCAGACCCCCGTGCAAGCTTTAGAACAAGATTTTGGATGTTTTCTTTCCTGGCAGAGTTTCTCCTTGCAAGATATGGTGGAAAAGCTTTTTGCTGAGTGTAGAGCGGCAAGACACGCAGAAGACGCAGATACGCAGCTCTCCGAAGCTAAGTGCCGGTCCCGGGCTTCTTTCGGCACAAACCGCTCTCAGGAGCTCCCTGCGCTCGCCACAATGCTCTGTGTGCGAAGAAGCCGTTTCTTCGCCTCCGGGAGAATCGGCGAGCGGCAGCTTCCCAAAGGCGAAGATGCAAGCTGCAGCACACAGGCACAGTGTGGGCAGCCTTCAGACTTAAACAGTACTTTACCACTCTCCTGCCTTTTCCATGGTTATTCTATTGGAAAAGAACGAGTTTTGGACAACTACCTTTCATTCTTGCCAAACTCTTTGCAGACCCCCGTGCAAGCTTTAGAACAAGATTTTGGACGTTTTCTTTCCTGGCAGAGTTTCTCCTTGCAAGATATGGTGGAAAAGCTTTTTGCTGAGTGTAGAGCGGCAAGACACGCAGAAGACGCAGATACGCAGCTCTCCGAAGCTAAGTGCCGGTCCCGGGCTTCTTTCGGCACAAACCGCTCTCAGGAGCTCCCTGCGCTCGCCACAATGCTCTGTGTGCGAAGAAGCCGCTTCTTCGCCTGCGGGAGAATCGGCGAGCGGCAGCTTCCCAAAGGCGAAGATGCAAGCTGCAGCACGCAGGCACAGTGTGGGCAGCCTTCAGACTTAGAGAAAACAGTACTTTACCACTCTCCTGCCTTTTCCATGGTTATTCTATTGGAAAAGAACGAGTTTTGGACAACTACCTTTCATTCTTGCCAAACTCTTTGCAGACCCCCGTGCAAGCTTTACAACAAGATTTTGGATGTTTTCTTTCCTGGCAGAGTTTCTCTTTGCAAGATATGGTGGAAAAGCTTTTTGCTGAGTGTAGAGCGGCAAGACACGCAGAAGACGCAGATACGCAGCTCTCCGAAGCTAAGTGCCGGTCCCGGGCTTCTTTCGGCACAAACCGCTCTCAGGAGCTCCCTGCGCTCGCCACAATGCTCTGTGTGCGAAGAAGCCGCTTCTTCGCCTCCGGGAGAATCGGCGAGCGGCAGCTTCCCAAAGGCGAAGATGCAAGCTGCAGCACACAGGCACAGTGTGGGCAGCCTTCAGACTTAGAGAAAACAGTACTTTACCACTCTCCTGCCTTTTCCATGGTTATTCTATTGGAAAAGAACGAGTTTTGGACAACTCCCTTTCATTCTTGCCAAACTCTTTGCAGACCCCCGTGCAAGCTTTAGAACAAGATTTTGGATGTTTTCTTTCCTGGCAGAGTTTCTCCTTGCAAGATATGGTGGAAAAGCTTTTTGCTGAGTGTAGAGCGGCAAGACACGCAGAAGACGCAGATACGCAGCTCTCCGAAGCTAAGTGCCGGTCCCGGGCTTCTTTCGGCACAAACCGCTCTCAGGAGCTCCCTGCGCTCGCCACAATGCTCTGTGTGCGAAGAAGCCGTTTCTTCGCCTCCGGGAGAATCGGCGAGCGGCAGCTTCCCAAAGGCGAAGATGCAAGCTGCAGCACACAGGCACAGTGTGGGCAGCCTTCAGACTTAGAGAAACCAGTACTTTACCACTCTCCTGCCTTTTCCATGGTTATTCTATTGGAAAAGAACGAGTTTTGGACAACTACCTTTCATTCTTGCCAAACTCTTTGCAGACCCCCGTGCAAGCTTTAGAACAAGATTTTGGACGTTTTCTTTCCTGGCAGAGTTTCTCCTTGCAAGATATGGTGGAAAAGCTTTTTGCTGAGTGTAGAGCGGCAAGACACGCAGAAGACGCAGATACGCAGCTCTCCGAAGCTAAGTGCCGGTCCCGGGCTTCTTTCGGCACAAACCGCTCTCAGGAGCTCCCTGCGCTCGCCACAATGCTGTGTGTGCGAAGAAACCGCTTCTTCGCCTCCGGGAGAATCGGCGAGCGGCAGCTTCCCAAAGGCGAAGATGCAAGCTGCAGCACACAGGCACAGTGTGGGCAGCCTTCAGACTTAGAGAAAACAGTACTTTACCACTCTCCTGCCTTTTCCATGGTTATTCTATTTGAAAAGAACGAGTTTTGGACAACTACCTTTCATTCTTGCCAAACTCTTTGCAGACCCCCGTGCAAGCTTTAGAACAAGATTTTGGATGTTTTCTTTCCTGGCAGAGTTTCTCCTTGCAAGATATGGTGGAAAAGCTTTTTGCTGAGTGTAGAGCGGCAAGACACGCAGAAGACGCAGATACGCAGCTCTCCGAAGCTAAGTGCCGGTCCCGGGCTTCTTTCGGCACAAACCGCTCTCAGGAGCTCCCTGCGCTCGCCACAATGCTCTGTGTGCGAAGAAGCCGCTTCTTCGCCTCCGGGAGAATCGGCGAGCGGCAGCTTCCCAAAGGCGAAGATGCAAGCTGCAGCACACAGGCACAGTGTGGGCAGCCTTCAGACTTAGAGAAAACAGTACTTTACCACTCTCCTGCCTTATCCATGGTTATTCTATTGGAAAAGAACGAGTTTTGGACAACTACCTTTCATTCTTGCCAAACTCTTTGCAGACCCCCGTGCAAGCTTTAGAACAAGATTTTGGATGTTTTCTTTCCTGGCAGAGTTTCTCCTTGCAAGATATGGTGGAAAAGCTTTTTGCTGAGTGTAGAGCGGCAAGACACGCAGAAGACGCAGATACGCAGCTCTCCGAAGCTAAGTGCCGGTCCCGGGCTTCTTTCGGCACAAACCGCTCTCAGGAGCTCCCTGCGCTCGCCACAATGCTCTGTGTGCGAAGAAGCCGCTTCTTCGCCTGCCGGGAGAATCGGCGAGCGGCAGCTTCCCAAAGGCGAAGATGCAAGCTGCAGCACACAGGCACAGTGTGGGCAGCCTTCAGACTTAGAGAAAACAGTACTTTACCACTCTCCTGCCTTTTCCATGGTTATTCTATTGGAAAAGAACGAGTTTTGGACAACTACCTTACATTCTTGCCAAACTCTTTGCAGACCCCCGTGCAAGCTTTAGAACAAGATTTTGGATGTTTTCTTTCCTGGCAGAGTTTCTCCTTGCAAGATATGGTGGAAAAGCTTTTTGCTGAGTGTAGAGCGGCAAGACACGCAGAAGACGCAGATACGCAGCTCTCCGAAGCTAAGTGCCGGTCCCGGGCTTCTTTCGGCACAAACCGCTCTCAGGAGCTCCTGCGCTCGCCACAATGCTCTGTGTGCGAAGAAGCCGCTTCTTCGCCTCCGGGAGAATCGGCGAGCGGCAGCTTCCCAAAGGCGAAGATGCAAGCTGCAGCACACAGGCACAGTGTGGGCAGCCTTCAGACTTAGAGAAAACAGTACTTTACCACTCTCCTGCCTTATCCATGGTTATTCTATTGGAAAAGAACGAGTTTTGGACAACTACCTTTCATTCTTGCCAAACTCTTTGCAGACCCCCGTGCAAGCTTTAGAACAAGATTTTGGATGTTTTCTTTCCTGGCAGAGTTTCTCCTTGCAAGATATGGTGGAAAAGCTTTTTGCTGAGTGTAGAGCGGCAAGACACGCAGAAGACGCAGATACGCAGCTCTCCGAAGCTAAGTGCCGGTCCCGGGCTTCTTTCGGCACAAACCGCTCTCAGGAGCTCCCTGCGCTCGCCACAATGCTCTGTGTGCGAAGAAGCCGCTTCTTCGCCTCCGGGAGAATCGGCGAGCGGCAGCTTCCCAAAGGCGAAGATGCAAGCTGCAGCACACAGGCACAGTGTGGGCAGCCTTCAGACTTAGAGAAAACAGTACTTTACCACTCTCCTGCCTTTTCCATGGTTATTCTATTGGAAAAGAACGAGTTTTGGACAACTACCTTACATTCTTGCCAAACTCTTTGCAGACCCCCGTGCAAGCTTAGAACAAGATTTTGGATGTTTTCTTTCCTGGCAGAGTTTCTCCTTGCAAGATATGGTGGAAAAGCTTTTTGCTGAGTGTAGAGCGGCAAGACACGCAGAAGACGCAGATACGCAGCTCTCCGAAGCTAAGTGCCGGTCCCGGGCTTCTTTCGGCACAAACCGCTCTCAGGAGCTCCCTGCGCTCGCCACAATGCTCTGTGTGCGAAGAAGCCGCTTCTTCGCCTCCGGGAGAATCGGCGAGCGGCAGCTTCCCAAAGGCGAAGATGCAAGCTGCAGCACACAGGCACAGTGTGGGCAGCCTTCAGACTTAGAGAAAACAGTACTTTACCACTCTCCTGCCTTTTCCATGGTTATTCTATTGGAAAAGAACGAGTTTTGGACAACTACCTTTCATTCTTGCCAAACTCTTTGCAGACCCCCGTGCAAGCTTTAGAACAAGATTTTGGATGTTTTCTTTCCTGGCAGAGTTTCTCCTTGCAAGATATGGTGGAAAAGCTTTTTGCTGAGTGTAGAGCGGCAAGACACGCAGAAGACGCAGATACGCAGCTCTCCGAAGCTAAGTGCCGGTCCCGGGCTTCTTTCGGCACAAACCGCTCTCAGGAGCTCCCTGCGCTCGCCACAATGCTCTGTGTGCGAAGAAGCCGCTTCTTCGCCTCCGGGAGAATCGGCGAGCGGCAGCTTCCCAAAGGCGAAGATGCAAGCTGCAGCACACAGGCACAGTGTGGGCAGCCTTCAGACTTAGAGAAAACAGTACTTTACCACTCTCCTGCCTTATCCATGGTTATTCTATTGGAAAAGAACGAGTTTTGGACAACTACCTTTCATTCTTGCCAAACTCTTTGCAGACCCCCGTGCAAGCTTTACAACAAGATTTTGGATGTTTTCTTTCCTGGCAGAGTTTCTCCTTGCAAGATATGGTGGAAAAGCTTTTTGCTGAGTGTAGAGCGGCAAGACACGCAGAAGACGCAGATACGCAGCTCTCCGAAGCTAAGTGCCGGTCCCGGGCTTCTTTCGGCACAAACCGCTCTCAGGAGCTCCCTGCGCTCGCCACAATGCTCTGTGTGCGAAGAAGCCGCTTCTTCGCCTCCGGGAGAATCGGCGAGCGGCAGCTTCCCAAAGGCGAAGATGCAAGCTGCAGCACACAGGCACAGTGTGGGCAGCCTTCAGACTTAGAGAAAACAGTACTTTACCACTCTCCTGCCTTTTCCATGGTTATTCTATTGGAAAAGAACGAGTTTTGGACAACTACCTTACATTCTTGCCAAACTCTTTGCAGACCCCCGTGCAAGCTTTAGAACAAGATTTTGGATGTTTTCTTTCCTGCAGAGTTTCTCCTTGCAAGATATGGTGGAAAAGCTTTTTGCTGAGTGTAGAGCGGCAAGACACGCAGAAGACGCAGATACGCAGCTCTCCGAAGCTAAGTGCCGGTCCCGGGCTTCTTTCGGCACAAACCGCTCTCAGGAGCTCCCTGCGCTCGCCACAATGCTCTGTGTGTGAAGAAGCCGCTTCTTCGCCTCCGGGAGAATCGGCGAGCGGCAGCTTCCCAAAGGCGAAGATGCAAGCTGCAGCACACAGGCACAGTGTGGGCAGCCTTCAGACTTAGAGAAAACAGTACTTTACCACTCTCCTGCCTTTTCCATGGTTATTCTATTGGAAAAGAAACGAGTTTTGGACAACTACCTTTCATTCTTGCCAAACTCTTTGCAGACCCCCGTGCAAGCTGTAGAACAAGATTTTGGACGTTTTCTTTCCTGGCAGAGTTTCTCCTTGCAAGATATGGTGGAAAAGCTTTTTGCTGAGTGTAGAGCGGCAAGACACGCAGAAGACGCAGATACGCAGCTCTCCGAAGCTAAGTGCCGGTCCCGGGCTTCTTTCGGCACAAACCGCTCTCAGGAGCTCCCTGCGCTCGCCACAATGCTCTGTGTGCGAAGAAGCCGCTTCTTCGCCTGCGGGAGAATCGGCGAGCGGCAGCTTCCCAAAGGCGAAGATGCAAGCTGCAGCACACAGGCACAGTGTGGGCAGCCTTCAGACTTAGAGAAAACAGTACTTTACCACTCTCCTGCCTTTTCCATGGTTATTTTATTGGAAAAGAACGAATTTTTGGACAACTACCTTTCATTCTTGCCAAACTCTTTGCAGACCCCCGTGCAAGCTTTAGAACAAGATTTTGGATGTTTTCTTTCCTGGCAGAGTTTCTCCTTGCAAGATATGGTGGAAAAGCTTTTTGCTGAGTGTAGAGCGGCAAGACACGCAGAAGACGCAGATACGCAGCTCTCCGAAGCTAAGTGCCGGTCCCGGGCTTCTTTCGGCACAAACCGCTCTCAGGAGCTCCCTGCGCTCGCCACAATGCTCTGTGTGCGAAGAAGCCGCTTCTTCGCCTGCGGGAGAATCGGCGAGCGGCAGCTTCCCAAAGGCGAAGATGCAAGCTGCAGCACACAGGCACAGTGTGGGCAGCCTTCAGACTTAGAGAAAACAGTACTTTACCACTCTCCTGCCTTTTTCATGGTTATTCTATTGGAAAAGAACGAGTTTTGGACAACTACCTTTCATTCTTGCCAAACTCTTTGCACACCCCCGTGCAAGCTTTAGAACAAGATTTTGGATGTTTTCTTTCCTGGCAGAGTTTCTCCTTGCAAGATATGCTGGAAAAGCTTTTTGCTGAGTGTAGAGCGGCAAGACACGCAGAAGACGCAGATACGCAGCTCTCCGAAGCTAAGTGCCGGTCCCGGGCTTCTTTCGGCACAAACCGCTCTCAGGAGCTCCCTGCGCTCGCCACAATGCTCTGTGTGCGAAGAAGCCGCTTCTTCGCCTCCGGGAGAATCGGCGAGCGGCAGCTTCCCAAAGGCGAAGATGCAAGCTGCAGCACACAGGCACAGTGTGGGCAGCCTTCAGACTTAGAGAAAACAGTACTTTACCACTCTCCTGCCTTTTCCATGGTTATTCTATTGGAAAAGAACGAGTTTTGGACAACTACCTTTCATTCTTGCCAAACTCTTTGCAGACCCCCGTGCAAGCTTTAGAACAAGATTTTGGATGTTTTCTTTCCTGGCAGAGTTTCTCCTTGCAAGATATGGTGGAAAAGCTTTTTGCTGAGTGTAGAGCGGCAAGACACGCAGAAGACGCAGATACGCAGCTCTCCGAAGCTAAGTGCCGGTCCCGGGCTTCTTTCGGCACAAACCGCTCTCAGGAGCTCCCTGCGCTCGCCACAATGCTCTGTGTGCGAAGAAGCCGCTTCTTCGCCTCCGGGAGAATCGGCGAGCGGCAGCTTCCCAAAGGCGAAGATGCAAGCTGCAGCACGCAGGCACAGTGTGGGCAGCCTTCAGACTTAGAGAAAACAGTACTTTACCACTCTCCTGCCTTTTCCATGGTTATTCTATTGGAAAAGAACGAGTTTTGGACAACTACCTTTCATTCTTGCCAAACTCTTTGCAGACCCCCGTGCAAGCTTTAGAACAAGATTTTGGATGTTTTCTTTCCTGGCAGAGTTTCTCCTTGCAAGATATGGTGGAAAAGCTTTTTGCTGAGTGTAGAGCGGCAAGACACGCAGAAGACGCAGATACGCAGCTCTCCGAAGCTAAGTGCCGGTCCCGGGCTTCTTTCGGCACAAACCGCTCTCAGGAGCTCCCTGCGCTCGCCACAATGCTCTGTGTGTGAAGAAGCCGCTTCTTCGCCTCCGGGAGAATCGGCGAGCGGCAGCTTCCCAAAGGCGAAGATGCAAGCTGCAACACACAGGCACAGTGTGGGCAGCCTTCAGACTTAGAGAAAACAGTACTTTACCACTCTCCTGCCTTTTCCATGGTTATTCTATTGGAAAAGAACGAGTTTTGGACAACTACCTTTCATTCTTGCCAAACTCTTTGCAGACCCCCGTGCAAGCTTTACAACAAGATTTTGGATGTTTTCTTTCCTGGCAGAGTTTCTCTTTGCAAGATATGGTGGAAAAGCTTTTTCCTGAGTGTAGAGCGGCAAGACACGCAGAAGACGCAGATACGCAGCTCTCCGAAGCTAAGTGCCGGTCCCGGGCTTCTTTCGGCACAAACCGCTCTCAGGAGCTCCCTGCGCTCGCCACAATGCTCTGTGTGCGAAGAAGCCGCTTCTTCGCCTCCGGGAGAATCGGCGAGCGGCAGCTTCCCAAAGGCGAAGATGCAAGCTGCAGCACACAGGCACAGTGTGGGCAGCCTTCAGACTTAGAGAAAACAGTACTTTACCACTCTCCTGCCTTTTCCATGGTTATTCTATTGGAAAAGAACGAGTTTTGGACAACTCCCTTTCATTCTTGCCAAACTCTTTGCAGACCCCCGTGCAAGCTTTAGAACAAGATTTTGGATGTTTTCTTTCCTGGCAGAGTTTCTCCTTGCAAGATATGGTGGAAAAGCTTTTTGCTGAGTGTAGAGCGGCAAGACACGCAGAAGACGCAGATACGCAGCTCTCCGAAGCTAAGTGCCGGTCCCGGGCTTCTTTCGGCACAAACCGCTCTCAGGAGCTCCCTGCGCTCGCCACAATGCTCTGTGTGCGAAGAAGCCGCTTCTTCGCCTGCGGGAGAATCGGCGAGCGGCAGCTTCCCAAAGGCGAAGATGCAAGCTGCAGCACACAGGCACAGTGTGGGCAGCCTTCAGACTTAGAGAAAACAGTACTTTACCACTCTCCTGCCTTTTCCATGGTTATTCTATTGGAAAAGAACGAGTTTTGGACAACTACCTTTCATTCTTGCCAAACTCTTTGCAGACCCCCGTGCAAGCTTTAGAACAAGATTTTGGACGTTTTCTTTCCTGGCAGAGTTTCTCCTTGCAAGATATGGTGGAAAAGCTTTTTGCTGAGTGTAGAGCGGCAAGACACGCAGAAGACGCAGATACGCAGCTCTCCGAAGCTAAGTGCCGGTCCCGGGCTTCTTTCGGCACAAACCGCTCTCAGGAGCTCCCTGCGCTCGCCACAATGCTGTGTGTGCGAAGAAACCGCTTCTTCGCCTCCGGGAGAATCGGCGAGCGGCAGCTTCCCAAAGGCGAAGATGCAAGCTGCAGCACACAGGCACAGTGTGGGCAGCCTTCAGACTTAGAGAAAACAGTACTTTACCACTCTCCTGCCTTTTCCATGGTTATTCTATTGGAAAAGAACGAGTTTTGGACAACTACCTTTCATTCTTGCCAAACTCTTTGCAGACCCCCGTGCAAGCTTTAGAACAAGATTTTGGATGTTTTCTTTCCTGGCAGAGTTTCTCCTTGCAAGATATGCTGGAAAAGCTTTTTGCTGAGTGTAGAGCGGCAAGACACGCAGAAGACGCAGATACGCAGCTCTCCGAAGCTAAGTGCCGGTCCCGGGCTTCTTTCGGCACAAACCGCTCTCAGGAGCTCCCTGCGCTCGCCACAATGCTCTGTGTGCGAAGAAGCCGCTTCTTCGCCTCCGGGAGAATCGGCGAGCGGCAGCTTCCCAAAGGCGAAGATGCAAGCTGCAGCACACAGGCACAGTGTGGGCAGCCTTCAGACTTAGAGAAAACAGTACTTTACCACTCTCCTGCCTTATCCATGGTTATTCTATTGGAAAAGAACGAGTTTTGGACAACTACCTTTCATTCTTGCCAAACTCTTTGCAGACCCCCGTGCAAGCTTTAGAACAAGATTTTGGATGTTTTCTTTCCTGGCAGAGTTTCTCCTTGCAAGATATGGTGGAAAAGCTTTTTGCTGAGTGTAGAGCGGCAAGACACGCAGAAGACGCAGATACGCAGCTCTCCGAAGCTAAGTGCCGGTCCCGGGCTTCTTTCGGCACAAACCGCTCTCAGGAGCTCCCTGCGCTCGCCACAATGCTCTGTGTGCGAAGAAGCCGCTTCTTCGCCTCCGGGAGAATCGGCGAGCGGCAGCTTCCCAAAGGCGAAGATGCAAGCTGCAGCACACAGGCACAGTGTGGGCAGCCTTCAGACTTAGAGAAAACAGTACTTTACCACTCTCCTGCCTTTTCCATGGTTATTCTATTGGAAAAGAACGAGTTTTGGACAACTACCTTACATTCTTGCCAAACTCTTTGCAGACCCCCGTGCAAGCTTTAGAACAAGATTTTGGATGTTTTCTTTCCTGGCAGAGTTTCTCCTTGCAAGATATGGTGGAAAAGCTTTTTGCTGAGTGTAGAGCGGCAAGACACGCAGAAGACGCAGATACGCAGCTCTCCGAAGCTAAGTGCCGGTCCCGGGCTTCTTTCGGCACAAACCGCTCTCAGGAGCTCCCTGCGCTCGCCACAATGCTCTGTGTGCGAAGAAGCCGCTTCTTCGCCTCCGGGAGAATCGGCGAGCGGCAGCTTCCCAAAGGCGAAGATGCAAGCTGCAGCACACAGGCACAGTGTGGGCAGCCTTCAGACTTAGAGAAAACAGTACTTTACCACTCTCCTGCCTTTTCCATGGTTATTCTATTGCAAAAGAACGAGTTTTGGACAACTACCTTTCATTCTTGCCAAACTCTTTGCAGACCCCCGTGCAAGCTTTAGAACAAGATTTTGGATGTTTTCTTTCCTGGCAGAGTTTCTCCTTGCAAGATATGGTGGAAAAGCTTTTTGCTGAGTGTAGAGCGGCAAGACACGCAGAAGACGCAGATACGCAGCTCTCCGAAGCTAAGTGCCGGTCCCGGGCTTCTTTCGGCACAAACCGCTCTCAGGAGCTCCCTGCGCTCGCCACAATGCTCTGTGTGCGAAGAAGCCGCTTCTTCGCCTGCGGGAGAATCGGCGAGCGGCAGCTTCCCAAAGGCGAAGATGCAAGCTGCAGCACACAGGCACAGTGTGGGCAGCCTTCAGACTTAGAGAAAACAGTACTTTACCACTCTCCTGCCTTTTCCATGGTTATTCTATTGGAAAAGAACGAGTTTTGGACAACTACCTTTCATTCTTGCCAAACTCTTTGCAGACCCCCGTGCAAGCTTTAGAACAAGATTTTGGACGTTTTCTTTCCTGGCAGAGTTTCTCCTTGCAAGATATGGTGGAAAAGCTTTTTGCTGAGTGTAGAGCGGCAAGACACGCAGAAGACGCAGATACGCAGCTCTCCGAAGCTAAGTGCCGGTCCCGGGCTTCTTTCGGCACAAACCGCTCTCAGGAGCTCCCTGCGCTCGCCACAATGCTCTGTGTGCGAAGAAGCCGCTTCTTCGCCTCCGGGAGAATCGGCGAGCGGCAGCTTCCCAAAGGCGAAGATGCAAGCTGCAGCACGCAGGCACAGTGTGGGCAGCCTTCAGACTTAGAGAAAACAGTACTTTACCACTCTCCTGCCTTTTCCATGGTTATTCTATTGGAAAAGAACGAGTTTTGGACAACTACCTTTCATTCTTGCCAAACTCTTTGCAGACCCCCGTGCAAGCTTTACAACAAGATTTTGGATGTTTTCTTTCCTGGCAGAGTTTCTCTTTGCAAGATATGGTGGAAAAGCTTTTTCCTGAGTGTAGAGCGGCAAGACACGCAGAAGACGCAGATACGCAGCTCTCCGAAGCTAAGTGCCGGTCCCGGGCTTCTTTCGGCACAAACCGCTCTCAGGAGCTCCCTGCGCTCGCCACAATGCTCTGTGTGCGAAGAAGCCGCTTCTTCGCCTCCGGGAGAATCGGCGAGCGGCAGCTTCCCAAAGGCGAAGATGCAAGCTGCAGCACACAGGCACAGTGTGGGCAGCCTTCAGACTTAGAGAAAACAGTACTTTACCACTCTCCTGCCTTTTCCATGGTTATTCTATTGGAAAAGAACGAGTTTTGGACAACTCCCTTTCATTCTTGCCAAACTCTTTGCAGACCCCCGTGCAAGCTTTAGAACAAGATTTTGGATGTTTTCTTTCCTGGCAGAGTTTCTCCTTGCAAGATATGGTGGAAAAGCTTTTTGCTGAGTGTAGAGCGGCAAGACACGCAGAAGACGCAGATACGCAGCTCTCCGAAGCTAAGTGCCGGTCCCGGGCTTCTTTCGGCACAAACCGCTCTCAGGAGCTCCCTGCGCTCGCCACAATGCTCTGTGTGCGAAGAAGCCGCTTCTTCGCCTGCGGGAGAATCGGCGAGCGGCAGCTTCCCAAAGGCGAAGATGCAAGCTGCAGCACACAGGCACAGTGTGGGCAGCCTTCAGACTTAGAGAAAACAGTACTTTACCACTCTCCTGCCTTTTCCATGGTTATTCTATTGGAAAAGAACGAGTTTTGGACAACTACCTTTCATTCTTGCCAAACTCTTTGCAGACCCCCGTGCAAGCTTTAGAACAAGATTTTGGACGTTTTCTTTCCTGGCAGAGTTTCTCCTTGCAAGATATGGTGGAAAAGCTTTTTGCTGAGTGTAGAGCGGCAAGACACGCAGAAGACGCAGATACGCAGCTCTCCGAAGCTAAGTGCCGGTCCCGGGCTTCTTTCGGCACAAACCGCTCTCAGGAGCTCCCTGCGCTCGCCACAATGCTGTGTGTGCGAAGAAACCGCTTCTTCGCCTCCGGGAGAATCGGCGAGCGGCAGCTTCCCAAAGGCGAAGATGCAAGCTGCAGCACACAGGCACAGTGTGGGCAGCCTTCAGACTTAGAGAAAACAGTACTTTACCACTCTCCTGCCTTTTCCATGGTTATTCTATTGGAAAAGAACGAGTTTTGGACAACTACCTTTCATTCTTGCCAAACTCTTTGCAGACCCCCGTGCAAGCTTTAGAACAAGATTTTGGATGTTTTCTTTCCTGGCAGAGTTTCTCCTTGCAAGATATGGTGGAAAAGCTTTTTGCTGAGTGTAGAGCGGCAAGACACGCAGAAGACGCAGATACGCAGCTCTCCGAAGCTAAGTGCCGGTCCCGGGCTTCTTTCGGCACAAACCGCTCTCAGGAGCTCCCTGCGCTCGCCACAATGCTCTGTGTGCGAAGAAGCCGCTTCTTCGCCTCCGGGAGAATCGGCGAGCGGCAGCTTCCCAAAGGCGAAGATGCAAGCTGCAGCACACAGGCACAGTGTGGGCAGCCTTCAGACTTAGAGAAAACAGTACTTTACCACTCTCCTGCCTTATCCATGGTTATTCTATTGGAAAAGAACGAGTTTTGGACAACTACCTTTCATTCTTGCCAAACTCTTTGCAGACCCCCGTGCAAGCTTTAGAACAAGATTTTGGATGTTTTCTTTCCTGGCAGAGTTTCTCCTTGCAAGATATGGTGGAAAAGCTTTTTGCTGAGTGTAGAGCGGCAAGACACGCAGAAGACGCAGATACGCAGCTCTCCGAAGCTAAGTGCCGGTCCCGGGCTTCTTTCGGCACAAACCGCTCTCAGGAGCTCCCTGCGCTCGCCACAATGCTCTGTGTGCGAAGAAGCCGCTTCTTCGCCTCCGGGAGAATCGGCGAGCGGCAGCTTCCCAAAGGCGAAGATGCAAGCTGCAGCACACAGGCACAGTGTGGGCAGCCTTCAGACTTAGAGAAAACAGTACTTTACCACTCTCCTGCCTTTTCCATGGTTATTCTATTGGAAAAGAACGAGTTTTGGACAACTACCTTACATTCTTGCCAAACTCTTTGCAGACCCCCGTGCAAGCTTTAGAACAAGATTTTGGATGTTTTCTTTCCTGGCAGAGTTTCTCCTTGCAAGATATGGTGGAAAAGCTTTTTGCTGAGTGTAGAGCGGCAAGACACGCAGAAGACGCAGATACGCAGCTCTCCGAAGCTAAGTGCCGGTCCCGGGCTTCTTTCGGCACAAACCGCTCTCAGGAGCTCCCTGCGCTCGCCACAATGCCCTGTGTGCGAAGAAGCCGCTTCTTCGCCTCCGGGAGAATCGGCGAGCGGCAGCTTCCCAAAGGCGAAGATGCAAGCTGCAGCACACAGGCACAGTGTGGGCAGCCTTCAGACTTAGAGAAAACAGTACTTTACCACTCTCCTGCCTTATCCATGGTTATTCTATTGGAAAAGAACGAGTTTTGGACAACTACCTTTCATTCTTGCCAAACTCTTTGCAGACCCCCGTGCAAGCTTTAGAACAAGATTTTGGATGTTTTCTTTCCTGGCAGAGTTTCTCCTTGCAAGATATGGTGGAAAAGCTTTTTGCTGAGTGTAGAGCGGCAAGACACGCAGAAGACGCAGATACGCAGCTCTCCGAAGCTAAGTGCCGGTCCCGGGCTTCTTTCGGCACAAACCGCTCTCAGGAGCTCCCTGCGCTCGCCACAATGCTCTGTGTGCGAAGAAGCCGCTTCTTCGCCTGCGGGAGAATCGGCGAGCGGCAGCTTCCCAAAGGCGAAGATGCAAGCTGCAGCACACAGGCACAGTGTGGGCAGCCTTCAGACTTAGAGAAAACAGTACTTTACCACTCTCCTGCCTTTTCCATGGTTATTCTATTGGAAAAGAACGAGTTTTGGACAACTACCTTTCATTCTTGCCAAACTCTTTGCAGACCCCCGTGCAAGCTTTAGAACAAGATTTTGGATGTTTTCTTTCCTGGCAGAGTTTCTCCTTGCAAGATATGGTGGAAAAGCTTTTGGCTGAGTGTAGAGCGGCAAGACACGCAGAAGACGCAGATACGCAGCTCTCCGAAGCTAAGTGCCGGTCCCGGGCTTCTTTCGGCACAAACCGCTCTCAGGAGCTCCCTGCGCTCGCCACAATGCTCTGTGTGCGAAGAAGCCGCTTCTTCGCCTGCGGGAGAATCGGCGAGCGGCAGCTTCCCAAAGGCGAAGATGCAAGCTGCAGCACACAGGCACAGTGTGGGCAGCCTTCAGACTTAGAGAAAACAGTACTTTACCACTCTCCTACCTTTTCCATGGTTATTCTATTGGAAAAGAACGAGTTTTGGACAACTACCTTTCATTCTTGCCAAACTCTTTGCACACCCCCGTGCAAGCTTTAGAACAAGATTTTGGATGTTTTCTTTCCTGGCAGAGTTTCTCCTTGCAAGATATGGTGGAAAAGCTTTTGGCTGAGTGTAGAGCGGCAAGACACGCAGAAGACGCAGATACGCAGCTCTCCGAAGCTAAGTGCCGGTCCCGGGCTTCTTTCGGCACAAACCGCTCTCAGGAGCTCCCTGCGCTCGCCACAATGCTCTGTGTGCGAAGAAGCCGCTTCTTCGCCTCCGGGAGAATCGGCGAGCGGCAGCTTCCCAAAGGCGAAGATGCAAGCTGCAGCACGCAGGCACAGTGTGGGCAGCCTTCAGACTTAGAGAAAACAGTACTTTACCACTCTCCTGCCTTTTCCATGGTTATTCTATTGGAAAAGAACGAGTTTTGGACAACTACCTTTCATTCTTGCCAAACTCTTTGCAGACCCCCGTGCAAGCTTTAGAACAAGATTTTGGATGTTTTCTTTCCTGGCAGAGTTTCTCCTTGCAAGATATGGTGGAAAAGCTTTTTGCTGAGTGTAGAGCGGCAAGACACGCAGAAGATGCAGATACGCAGCTCTCCGAAGCTAAGTGCCGGTCCCGGGCTTCTTTCGGCACAAACCGCTCTCAGGAGCTCCCTGCGCTCGCCACAATGCTCTGTGTGCGAAGAAGCCGCTTCTTCGCCTGCGGGAGAATCGGCGAGCGGCAGCTTCCCAAAGGCGAAGATGCAAGCTGCAGCACACAGGCACAGTGTGGGCAGCCTTCAGACTTAGAGAAACCAGTACTTTACCACTCTCCTGCCTTTTCCATGGTTATTCTATTGGAAAAGAACGAGTTTTGGACAACTACCTTTCATTCTTGCCAAACTCTTTGCAGACCCCCGTGCAAGCTTTAGAACAAGATTTTGGACGTTTTCTTTCCTGGCAGAGTTTCTCCTTGCAAGATATGGTGGAAAAGCTTTTTGCTGAGTGTAGAGCGGCAAGACACGCAGAAGACGCAGATACGCAGCTCTCCGAAGCTAAGTGCCGGTCCCGGGCTTCTTTCGGCACAAACCGCTCTCAGGAGCTCCCTGCGCTCGCCACAATGCTGTGTGTGCGAAGAAACCGCTTCTTCGCCTCCGGGAGAATCGGCGAGCGGCAGCTTCCCAAAGGCGAAGATGCAAGCTGCAGCACACAGGCACAGTGTGGGCAGCCTTCAGACTTAGAGAAAACAGTACTTTACCACTCTCCTGCCTTTTCCATGGTTATTCTATTGGAAAAGAACGAGTTTTGGGCAACTACCTTTCATTCTTGCCAAACTCTTTGCAGACCCCCGTGCAAGCTTTAGAACAAGATTTTGGATGTTTTCTTTCCTGGCAGAGTTTCTCCTTGCAAGATATGGTGGAAAAGCTTTTTGCTGAGTGTAGAGCGGCAAGACACGCAGAAGACGCAGATACGCAGCTCTCCGAAGCTAAGTGCCAGTCCCGGGCTTCTTTCGGCACAAACCGCTCTCAGGAGCTCCCTGCGCTCGCCACAATGCTCTGTGTGCGAAGAAGCCGCTTCTTCGCCTCCGGGAGAATCGGCGAGCGGCAGCTTCCCAAAGGCGAAGATGCAAGCTGCAGCACACAGGCACAGTGTGGGCAGCCTTCAGACTTAGAGAAAACAGTACTTTACCACTCTCCTGCCTTTTCCATGGTTATTCTATTGGAAAAGAACGAGTTTTGGACAACTACCTTTCATTCTTGCCAAACTCTTTGCAGACCCCCGTGCAAGCTTTAGAACAAGATTTTGGATGTTTTCTTTCCTGGCAGAGTTTCTCCTTGCAAGATATGGTGGAAAAGCTTTTTGCTGAGTGTAGAGCGGCAAGACACGCAGAAGACGCAGATACGCAGCTCTCCGAAGCTAAGTGCCGGTCCCGGGCTTCTTTCGGCACAAACCGCTCTCAGGAGCTCCCTGCGCTCGCCACAATGCTCTGTGTGCGAAGAAGCCGCTTCTTCGCCTGCGGGAGAATCGGCGAGCGGCAGCTTCCCAAAGGCGAAGATGCAAGCTGCAGCACACAGGCACAGTGTGGGCAGCCTTCAGACTTAGAGAAAACAGTACTTTACCACTCTCCTGCCTTTTCCATGGTTATTCTATTGGAAAAGAACGAGTTTTGGACAACTACCTTTCATTCTTGCCAAACTCTTTGCAGACCCCCGTGCAAGCTTTAGAACAAGATTTTGGATGTTTTCTTTCCTGGCAGAGTTTCTCCTTGCAAGATATGGTGGAAAAGCTTTTTGCTGAGTGTAGAGCGGCAAGACACGCAGAAGACGCAGATACGCAGCTCTCCGAAGCTAAGTGCCGGTCCCGGGCTTCTTTCGGCACAAACCGCTCTCAGGAGCTCCCTGCGCTCGCCACAATGCTCTGTGTGCGAAGAAGCCGCTTCTTCGCCTGCGGGAGAATCGGCGAGCGGCAGCTTCCCAAAGGCGAAGATGCAAGCTGCAGCACACAGGCACAGTGTGGGCAGCCTTCAGACTTAGAGAAAACAGTACTTTACCACTCTCCTGCCTTTTCCATGGTTATTCTATTGGAAAAGAACGAGTTTTGGACAACTACCTTTCATTCTTGCCAAACTCTTTGCAGACCCCCGTGCAAGCTTTAGAACAAGATTTTGGACGTTTTCTTTCCTGGCAGAGTTTCTCCTTGCAAGATATGGTGGAAAAGCTTTTTGCTGAGTGTAGAGCGGCAAGACACGCAGAAGACGCAGATACGCAGCTCTCCGAAGCTAAGTGCCGGTCCCGGGCTTCTTTCGGCACAAACCGCTCTCAGGAGCTCCCTGCGCTCGCCACAATGCTGTGTGTGCGAAGAAACCGCTTCTTCGCCTCCGGGAGAATCGGCGAGCGGCAGCTTCCCAAAGGCGAAGATGCAAGCTGCAGCACACAGGCACAGTGTGGGCAGCCTTCAGACTTAGAGAAAACAATACTTTACCACTCTCCTGCCTTATCCATGGTTATTCTATTGGAAAAGAACGAGTTTTGGACAACTACCTTTCATTCTTGCCAAACTCTTTGCAGACCCCCGTGCAAGCTTTAGAACAAGATTTTGGATGTTTTCTTTCCTGGCAGAGTTTCTCCTTGCAAGATATGGTGGAAAAGCTTTTTGCTGAGTGTAGAGCGGCAAGACACGCAGAAGACGCAGATACGCAGCTCTCCGAAGCTAAGTGCCGGTCCCGGGCTTCTTTCGGCACAAACCGCTCTCAGGAGCTCCCTGCGCTCGCCACAATGCTCTGTGTGCGAAGAAGCCGCTTCTTCGCCTCCGGGAGAATCGGCGAGCGGCAGCTTCCCAAAGGCGAAGATGCAAGCTGCAGCACGCAGGCACAGTGTGGGCAGCCTTCAGACTTAGAGAAAACAGTACTTTACCACTCTCCTGCCTTTTCCATGGTTATTCTATTGGAAAAGAACGAGTTTTGGACAACTACCTTTCATTCTTGCCAAACTCTTTGCAGACCCCCGTGCAAGCTTTACAACAAGATTTTGGATGTTTTCTTTCCTGGCAGAGTTTCTCTTTGCAAGATATGGTGGAAAAGCTTTTTGCTGAGTGTAGAGCGGCAAGACACGCAGAAGACGCAGATACGCAGCTCTCCGAAGCTAAGTGCCGGTCCCGGGCTTCTTTCGGCACAAACCGCTCTCAGGAGCTCCCTGCGCTCGCCACAATGCTCTGTGTGCGAAGAAGCCGCTTCTTCGCCTCCGGGAGAATCGGCGAGCGGCAGCTTCCCAAAGGCGAAGATGCAAGCTGCAGCACACAGGCACAGTGTGGGCAGCCTTCAGACTTAGAGAAAACAGTACTTTACCACTCTCCTGCCTTTTCCATGGTTATTCTATTGGAAAAGAACGAGTTTTGGACAACTACCTTACATTCTTGCCAAACTCTTTGCAGACCCCCGTGCAAGCTTTAGAACAAGATTTTGGATGTTTTCTTTCCTGGCAGAGTTTCTCCTTGCAAGATATGGTGGAAAAGCTTTTTGCTGAGTGTAGAGCGGCAAGACACGCAGAAGACGCAGATACGCAGCTCTCCGAAGCTAAGTGCCGGTCCCGGGCTTCTTTCGGCACAAACCGCTCTCAGGAGCTCCCTGCGCTCGCCACAATGCTCTGTGTGCGAAGAAGCCGCTTCTTCGCCTCCGGGAGAATCGGCGAGCGGCAGCTTCCCAAAGGCGAAGATGCAAGCTGCAGCACACAGGCACAGTGTGGGCAGCCTTCAGACTTAGAGAAAACAGTACTTTACCACTCTCCTGCCTTTTCCATGGTTATTCTATTGGAAAAGAACGAGTTTTGGACAACTACCTTTCATTCTTGCCAAACTCTTTGCAGACCCCCGTGCAAGCTTTAGAACAAGATTTTGGACGTTTTCTTTCCTGGCAGAGTTTCTCCTTGCAAGATATGGTGGAAAAGCTTTTTGCTGAGTGTAGAGCGGCAAGACACGCAGAAGACGCAGATACGCAGCTCTCCGAAGCTAAGTGCCGGTCCCGGGCTTCTTTCGGCACAAACCGCTCTCAGGAGCTCCCTGCGCTCGCCACAATGCTCTGTGTGTGAAGAAGCCGCTTCTTCGCCTGCGGGAGAATCGGCGAGCGGCAGCTTCCCAAAGGCGAAGATGCAAGCTGCAGCACACAGGCACAGTGTGGGCAGCCTTCAGACTTAGAGAAAACAGTACTTTACCACTCTCCTGCCTTTTCCATGGTTATTCTATTGGAAAAGAACGAGTTTTGGACAACTACCTTTCATTCTTGCCAAACTCTTTGCAGACCCCCGTGCAAGCTTTAGAACAAGATTTTGGACGTTTTCTTTCCTGGCAGAGTTTCTCCTTGCAAGATATGGTGGAAAAGCTTTTTGCTGAGTGTAGAGCGGCAAGACACGCAGAAGACGCAGATACGCAGCTCTCCGAAGCTAAGTGCCGGTCCCGGGCTTCTTTCGGCACAAACCGCTCTCAGGAGCTCCCTGCGCTCGCCACAATGCTCTGTGTGCGAAGAAGCCGCTTCTTCGCCTCCGGGAGAATCGGCGAGCGGCAGCTTCCCAAAGGCGAAGATGCAAGCTGCAGCACGCAGGCACAGTGTGGGCAGCCTTCAGACTTAGAGAAAACAGTACTTTACCACTCTCCTGCCTTTTCCATGGTTATTCTATTGGAAAAGAACGAGTTTTGGACAACTACCTTTCATTCTTGCCAAACTCTTTGCAGACCCCCGTGCAAGCTTTACAACAAGATTTTGGATGTTTTCTTTCCTGGCAGAGTTTCTCTTTGCAAGATATGGTGGAAAAGCTTTTTGCTGAGTGTAGAGCGGCAAGACACGCAGAAGACGCAGATACGCAGCTCTCCGAAGCTAAGTGCCGGTCCCGGGCTTCTTTCGGCACAAACCGCTCTCAGGAGCTCCCTGCGCTCGCCACAATGCTCTGTGTGCGAAGAAGCCGCTTCTTCGCCTCCGGGAGAATCGGCGAGCGGCAGCTTCCCAAAGGCGAAGATGCAAGCTGCAGCACACAGGCACAGTGTGGGCAGCCTTCAGACTTAGAGAAAACAGTACTTTACCACTCTCCTGCCTTTTCCATGGTTATTCTATTCGAAAAGAACGAGTTTTGGACAACTACCTTACATTCTTGCCAAACTCTTTGCAGACCCCCGTGCAAGCTTTAGAACAAGATTTTGGATGTTTTCTTTCCTGGCAGAGTTTCTCCTTGCAAGATATGGTGGAAAAGCTTTTTGCTGAGTGTAGAGCGGCAAGACACGCAGAAGACGCAGATACGCAGCTCTCCGAAGCTAAGTGCCGGTCCCGGGCTTCTTTCGGCACAAACCGCTCTCAGGAGCTCCCTGCGCTCGCCACAATGCTCTGTGTGCGAAGAAGCCGCTTCTTCGCCTCCGGGAGAATCGGCGAGCGGCAGCTTCCCAAAGGCGAAGATGCAAGCTGCAGCACACAGGCACAGTGTGGGCAGCCTTCAGACTTAGAGAAAACAGTACTTTACCACTCTCCTGCCTTTTCCATGGTTATTCTATTGGAAAAGAACGAGTTTTGGAAAACTACCTTTCATTCTTGCCAAACTCTTTGCAGACCCCCGTGCAAGCTTTAGAACAAGATTTTGGATGTTTTCTTTCCTGGCAGAGTTTCTCCTTGCAAGATATGGTGGAAAAGCTTTTTGCTGAGTGTAGAGCGGCAAGACACGCAGAAGACGCAGATACGCAGCTCTCCGAAGCTAAGTGCCGGTCCCGGGCTTCTTTCGGCACAAACCGCTCTCAGGAGCTCCCTGCGCTCGCCACAATGCTCTGTGTGTGAAGAAGCCGCTTCTTCGCCTGCGGGAGAATCGGCGAGCGGCAGCTTCCCAAAGGCGAAGATGCAAGCTGCAGCACACAGGCACAGTGTGGGCAGCCTTCAGACTTAGAGAAAACAGTACTTTACCACTCTCCTGCCTTTTCCATGGTTATTCTATTGGAAAAGAACGAGTTTTGGACAACTACCTTTCATTCTTGCCAAACTCTTTGCAGACCCCCGTGCAAGCTTTAGAACAAGATTTTGGACGTTTTCTTTCCTGGCAGAGTTTCTCCTTGCAAGATATGGTGGAAAAGCTTTTTGCTGAGTGTAGAGCGGCAAGACACGCAGAAGACGCAGATACGCAGCTCTCCGAAGCTAAGTGCCGGTCCCGGGCTTCTTTCGGCACAAACCGCTCTCAGGAGCTCCCTGCGCTCGCCACAATGCTCTGTGTGCGAAGAAGCCGCTTCTTCGCCTCCGGGAGAATCGGCGAGCGGCAGCTTCCCAAAGGCGAAGATGCAAGCTGCAGCACGCAGGCACAGTGTGGGCAGCCTTCAGACTTAGAGAAAACAGTACTTTACCACTCTCCTGCCTTTTCCATGGTTATTCTATTGGAAAAGAACGAGTTTTGGACAACTACCTTTCATTCTTGCCAAACTCTTTGCAGACCCCCGTGCAAGCTTTACAACAAGATTTTGGATGTTTTCTTTCCTGGCAGAGTTTCTCTTTGCAAGATATGGTGGAAAAGCTTTTTGCTGAGTGTAGAGCGGCAAGACACGCAGAAGACGCAGATACGCAGCTCTCCGAAGCTAAGTGCCGGTCCCGGGCTTCTTTCGGCACAAACCGCTCTCAGGAGCTCCCTGCGCTCGCCACAATGCTCTGTGTGCGAAGAAGCCGCTTCTTCGCCTCCGGGAGAATCGGCGAGCGGCAGCTTCCCAAAGGCGAAGATGCAAGCTGCAGCACACAGGCACAGTGTGGGCAGCCTTCAGACTTAGAGAAAACAGTACTTTACCACTCTCCTGCCTTTTCCATGGTTATTCTATTCGAAAAGAACGAGTTTTGGACAACTACCTTACATTCTTGCCAAACTCTTTGCAGACCCCCGTGCAAGCTTTAGAACAAGATTTTGGATGTTTTCTTTCCTGGCAGAGTTTCTCCTTGCAAGATATGGTGGAAAAGCTTTTTGCTGAGTGTAGAGCGGCAAGACACGCAGAAGACGCAGATACGCAGCTCTCCGAAGCTAAGTGCCGGTCCCGGGCTTCTTTCGGCACAAACCGCTCTCAGGAGCTCCCTGCGCTCGCCACAATGCTCTGTGTGCGAAGAAGCCGCTTCTTCGCCTGCGGGAGAATCGGCGAGCGGCAGCTTCCCAAAGGCGAAGATGCAAGCTGCAGCACACAGGCACAGTGTGGGCAGCCTTCAGACTTAGAGAAAACAGTACTTTACCACTCTCCTGCCTTTTCCATGGTTATTCTATTGGAAAAGAACGAGTTTTGGACAACTACCTTTCATTCTTGCCAAACTCTTTGCAGACCCCCGTGCAAGCTTTAGAACAAGATTTTGGATGTTTTCTTTCCTGGCAGAGTTTCTCCTTGCAAGATATGGTGGAAAAGCTTTTTGCTGAGTGTAGAGCGGCAAGACACGCAGAAGACGCAGATACGCAGCTCTCCGAAGCTAAGTGCCGGTCCCGGGCTTCTTTCGGCACAAACCGCTCTCAGGAGCTCCCTGCGCTCGCCACAATGCTCTGTGTGTGAAGAAGCCGCTTCTTCGCCTCCGGGAGAATCGGCGAGCGGCAGCTTCCCAAAGGCGAAGATGCAAGCTGCGGCACACAGGCACAGTGTGGGCAGCCTTCAGACTTAGAGAAAACAGTACTTTACCACTCTCCTGCCTTTTCCATGGTTATTCTATTGGAAAAGAACGAGTTTTGGACAACTACCTTTCATTCTTGCCAAACTCTTTGCAGACCCCCGTGCAAGCTTTAGAACAAGATTTTGGATGTTTTCTTTCCTGGCAGAGTTTCTCCTTGCAAGATATGCTGGAAAAGCTTTTTGCTGAGTGTAGAGCGGCAAGACACGCAGAAGACGCAGATACGCAGCTCTCCGAAGCTAAGTGCCGGTCCCGGGCTTCTTTCGGCACAAACCGCTCTCAGGAGCTCCCTGCGCTCGCCACAATGCTCTGTGTGCGAAGAAGCCGTTTCTTCGCCTCCGGGAGAATCGGCGAGCGGCAGCTTCCCAAAGGCGAAGATGCAAGCTGCAGCACACAGGCACAGTGTGGGCAGCCTTCAGACTTAAACAGTACTTTACCACTCTCCTGCCTTTTCCATGGTTATTCTATTGGAAAAGAACGAGTTTTGGACAACTACCTTTCATTCTTGCCAAACTCTTTGCAGACCCCCGTGCAAGCTTTAGAACAAGATTTTGGATGTTTTCTTTCCTGGCAGAGTTTCTCCTTGCAAGATATGCTGGAAAAGCTTTTGGCTGAGTGTAGAGCGGCAAGACACGCAGAAGACGCAGATACGCAGCTCTCCGAAGCTAAGTGCCGGTCCCGGGCTTCTTTCGGCACAAACCGCTCTCAGGAGCTCCCTCCGCTCGCCACAATGCTGTGTGTGCGAAGAAACCGCTTCTTCGCCTCCGGGAGAATCGGCGAGCGGCAGCTTCCCAAAGGCGAAGATGCAAGCTGCAGCACACAGGCACAGTGTGGGCAGCCTTCAGACTTAGAGAAAACAGTACTTTACCACTCTCCTGCCTTTTCCATGGTTATTCTATTGGAAAAGAACGAGTTTTGGACAACTACCTTTCATTCTTGCCAAACTCTTTGCAGACCCCCGTGCAAGCTTTACAACAAGATTTTGGATGTTTTCTTTCCTGGCAGAGTTTCTCTTTGCAAGATATGGTGGAAAAGCTTTTTGCTGAGTGTAGAGCGGCAAGACACGCAGAAGACGCAGATACGCAGCTCTCCGAAGCTAAGTGCCGGTCCCGGGCTTCTTTCGGCACAAACCGCTCTCAGGAGCTCCCTGCGCTCGCCACAATGCTCTGTGTGCGAAGAAGCCGCTTCTTCGCCTCCGGGAGAATCGGCGAGCGGCAGCTTCCCAAAGGCGAAGATGCAAGCTGCAGCACACAGGCACAGTGTGGGCAGCCTTCAGACTTAGAGAAAACAGTACTTTACCACTCTCCTGCCTTTTCCATGGTTATTCTATTGGAAAAGAACGAGTTTTGGACAACTACCTTTCATTCTTGCCAAACTCTTTGCAGACCCCCGTGCAAGCTTTAGAACAAGATTTTGGACGTTTTCTTCCCTGGCAGAGTTTCTCCTTGCAAGATATGGTGGAAAAGCTTTTTGCTGAGTGTAGAGCGGCAAGACACGCAGAAGACGCAGATACGCAGCTCTCCGAAGCTAAGTGCCGGTCCCGGGCTTCTTTCGGCACAAACCGCTCTCAGGAGCTCCCTGCGCTCGCCACAATGCTCTGTGTGCGAAGAAACCGCTTCTTCGCCTCCGGGAGAATCGGCGAGCGGCAGCTTCCCAAAGGCGAAGATGCAAGCTGCAGCACACAGGCACAGTGTGGGCAGCCTTCAGACTTAGAGAAAACAGTACTTTACCACTCTCCTGCCTTTTCCATGGTTATTCTATTGGAAAAGAACGAGTTTTGGACAACTACCTTTCATTCTTGCCAAACTCTTTGCAGACCCCCGTGCAAGCTTTAGAACAAGATTTTGGATGTTTTCTTTCCTGGCAGAGTTTCTCCTTGCAAGATATGGTGGAAAAGCTTTTTGCTGAGTGTAGAGCGGCAAGACACGCAGAAGACGCAGATACGCAGCTCTCCGAAGCTAAGTGCCGGTCCCGGGCTTCTTTCGGCACAAACCGCTCTCAGGAGCTCCCTGCGCTCGCCACAATGCTCTGTGTGCGAAGAAGCCGCTTCTTCGCCTCCGGGAGAATCGGCGAGCGGCAGCTTCCCAAAGGCGAAGATGCAAGCTGCAGCACACAGGCACAGTGTGGGCAGCCTTCAGACTTAGAGAAAACAGTACTTTACCACTCTCCTGCCTTATCCATGGTTATTCTATTGGAAAAGAACGAGTTTTGGACAACTACCTTTCATTCTTGCCAAACTCTTTGCAGACCCCCGTGCAAGCTTTAGAACAAGATTTTGGATGTTTTCTTTCCTGGCAGAGTTTCTCCTTGCAAGATATGGTGGAAAAGCTTTTTGCTGAGTGTAGAGCGGCAAGACACGCAGAAGACGCAGATACGCAGCTCTCCGAAGCTAAGTGCCGGTCCCGGGCTTCTTTCGGCACAAACCGCTCTCAGGAGCTCCCTGCGCTCGCCACAATGCTCTGTGTGCGAAGAAGCCGCTTCTTCGCCTCCGGGAGAATCGGCGAGCGGCAGCTTCCCAAAGGCGAAGATGCAAGCTGCAGCACACAGGCACAGTGTGGGCAGCCTTCAGACTTAGAGAAAACAGTACTTTACCACTCTCCTGCCTTTTCCATGGTTATTCTATTGGAAAAGAACGAGTTTTGGACAACTACCTTTCATTCTTGCCAAACTCTTTGCAGACCCCCGTGCAAGCTGTAGAACAAGATTTTGGACGTTTTCTTTCCTGGCAGAGTTTCTCCTTGCAAGATATGGTGGAAAAGCTTTTTGCTGAGTGTAGAGCGGCAAGACACGCAGAAGACGCAGATACGCAGCTCTCCGAAGCTAAGTGCCGGTCCCGGGCTTCTTTCGGCACAAACCGCTCTCAGGAGCTCCCTGTGCTCGCCACAATGCTCTGTGTGCGAAGAAGCCGCTTCTTCGCCTCCGGGAGAATCGGCGAGCGGCAGCTTCCCAAAGGCGAAGATGCAAGCTGCAGCACACAGGCACAGTGTGGGCAGCCTTCAGACTTAGAGAAAACAGTACTTTACCACTCTCCTGCCTTTTCCTTGGTTATTTTATTGGAAAAGAACGAGTTTTGGACAACTACCTTACATTCTTGCCAAACTCTTTGCAGACCCCCGTGCAAGCTTTAGAACAAGATTTTGGATGTTTTCTTTCCTGGCAGAGTTTCTCCTTGCAAGATATGGTGGAAAAGCTTTTTGCTGAGTGTAGAGCGGCAAGACACGCAGAAGACGCAGATACGCAGCTCTCCGAAGCTAAGTGCCGGTCCCGGGCTTCTTTCGGCACAAACCGCTCTCAGGAGCTCCCTGCGCTCGCCACAATGCTCTGTGTGCGAAGAAGCCGCTTCTTCGCCTCCGGGAGAATCGGCGAGCGGCAGCTTCCCAAAGGCGAAGATGCAAGCTGCAGCACACAGGCACAGTGTGGGCAGCCTTCAGACTTAGAGAAACCAGTACTTTACCACTCTCCTGCCTTTTCCATGGTTATTCTATTGGAAAAGAACGAGTTTTGGACAACTACCTTTCATTCTTGCCAAACTCTTTGCAGACCCCCGTGCAAGCTTTAGAACAAGATTTTGGATGTTTTCTTTCCTGGCAGAGTTTCTCCTTGCAAGATATGGTGGAAAAGCTTTTTGCTGAGTGTAGAGCGGCAAGACACGCAGAAGACGCAGATACGCAGCTCTCCGAAGCTAAGTGCCGGTCCCGGGCTTCTTTCGGCACAAACCGCTCTCAGGAGCTCCCTGCGCTCGCCACAATGCTCTGTGTGCGAAGAAGCCGCTTCTTCGCCTCCGGGAGAATCGGCGAGCGGCAGCTTCCCAAAGGCGAAGATGCAAGCTGCAGCACACAGGCACAGTGTGGGCAGCCTTCAGACTTAGAGAAAACAGTACTTTACCACTCTCCTGCCTTTTCCATGGTTATTCTATTGGAAAAGAACGAGTTTTGGACAACTACCTTTCATTCTTGCCAAACTCTTTGCAGACCCCCGTGCAAGCTTTAGAACAAGATTTTGGATGTTTTCTTTCCTGGCAGAGTTTCTCCTTGCAAGATATGGTGGAAAAGCTTTTTGCTGAGTGTAGAGCGGCAAGACACGCAGAAGACGCAGATACGCAGCTCTCCGAAGCTAAGTGCCGGTCCCGGGCTTCTTTCGGCACAAACCGCTCTCAGGAGCTCCCTCCGCTCGCCACAATGCTGTGTGTGCGAAGAAACCGCTTCTTCGCCTCCGGGAGAATCGGCGAGCGGCAGCTTCCCAAAGGCGAAGATGCAAGCTGCAGCACACAGGCACAGTGTGGGCAGCCTTCAGACTTAGAGAAACCAGTACTTTACCACTCTCCTGCCTTTTCCATGGTTATTCTATTGGAAAAGAACGAGTTTTGGACAACTACCTTTCATTCTTGCCAAACTCTTTGCAGACCCCCGTGCAAGCTTTAGAACAAGATTTTGGATGTTTTCTTTCCTGGCAGAGTTTCTCCTTGCAAGATATGCTGGAAAAGCTTTTTGCTGAGTGTAGAGCGGCAAGACACGCAGAAGACGCAGATACGCAGCTCTCCGAAGCTAAGTGCCGGTCCCGGGCTTCTTTCGGCACAAACCGCTCTCAGGAGCTCCCTGCGCTCGCCACAATGCTCTGTGTGCGAAGAAGCCGCTTCTTCGCCTGCGGGAGAATCGGCGAGCGGCAGCTTCCCAAAGGCGAAGATGCAAGCTGCAGCACACAGGCACAGTGTGGGCAGCCTTCAGACTTAGAGAAAACAGTACTTTACCACTCTCCTGCCTTTTCCATGGTTATTCTATTGGAAAAGAACGAGTTTTGGACAACTACCTTTCATTCTTGCCAAACTCTTTGCAGACCCCCGTGCAAGCTTTAGAACAAGATTTTGGATGTTTTCTTTCCTGGCAGAGTTTCTCCTTGCAAGATATGGTGGAAAAGCTTTTTGCTGAGTGTAGAGCGGCAAGACACGCAGAAGACGCAGATACGCAGCTCTCCGAAGCTAAGTGCCGGTCCCGGGCTTCTTTCGGCACAAACCGCTCTCAGGAGCTCCCTGCGCTCGCCACAATGCTCTGTGTGCGAAGAAGCCGCTTCTTCGCCTCCGGGAGAATCGGCGAGCGGCAGCTTCCCAAAGGCGAAGATGCAAGCTGCAGCACGCAGGCACAGTGTGGGCAGCCTTCAGACTTAGAGAAAACAGTACTTTACCACTCTCCTGCCTTTTCCATGGTTATTCTATTGGAAAAGAACGAGTTTTGGACAACTACCTTTCATTCTTGCCAAACTCTTTGCAGACCCCCGTGCAAGCTTTACAACAAGATTTTGGATGTTTTCTTTCCTGGCAGAGTTTCTCTTTGCAAGATATGGTGGAAAAGCTTTTTGCTGAGTGTAGAGCGGCAAGACACGCAGAAGACGCAGATACGCAGCTCTCCGAAGCTAAGTGCCGGTCCCGGGCTTCTTTCGGCACAAAGCGCTCTCAGGAGCTCCCTGCGCTCGCCACAATGCTCTGTGTGCGAAGAAGCCGCTTCTTCGCCTGCGGGAGAATCGGCGAGCGGCAGCTTCCCAAAGGCGAAGATGCAAGCTGCAGCACACAGGCACAGTGTGGGCAGCCTTCAGACTTAGAGAAAACAGTACTTTACCACTCTCCTGCCTTTTCCATGGTTATTCTATTGGAAAAGAACGAGTTTTGGACAACTACCTTTCATTCTTGCCAAACTCTTTGCAGACCCCCGTGCAAGCTTTAGAACAAGATTTTGGATGTTTTCTTTCCTGGCAGAGTTTCTCCTTGCAAGATATGGTGGAAAAGCTTTTTGCTGAGTGTAGAGCGGCAAGACACGCAGAAGACGCAGATACGCAGCTCTCCGAAGCTAAGTGCCGGTCCCGGGCTTCTTTCGGCACAAACCGCTCTCAGGAGCTCCCTGCGCTCGCCACAATGCTCTGTGTGCGAAGAAGCCGCTTCTTCGCCTGCGGGAGAATCGGCGAGCGGCAGCTTCCCAAAGGCGAAGATGCAAGCTGCAGCACACAGGCACAGTGTGGGCAGCCTTCAGACTTAGAGAAACCAGTACTTTACCACTCTCCTGCCTTTTCCATGGTTATTCTATTGGAAAAGAACGAGTTTTGGACAACTACCTTTCATTCTTGCCAAACTCTTTGCAGACCCCCGTGCAAGCTTTAGAACAAGATTTTGGACGTTTTCTTTCCTGGCAGAGTTTCTCCTTGCAAGATATGGTGGAAAAGCTTTTTGCTGAGTGTAGAGCGGCAAGACACGCAGAAGACGCAGATACGCAGCTCTCCGAAGCTAAGTGCCGGTCCCGGGCTTCTTTCGGCACAAACCGCTCTCAGGAGCTCCCTCCGCTCGCCACAATGCTGTGTGTGCGAAGAAACCGCTTCTTCGCCTCCGGGAGAATCGGCGAGCGGCAGCTTCCCAAAGGCGAAGATGCAAGCTGCAGCACACAGGCACAGTGTGGGCAGCCTTCAGACTTAGAGAAAACAGTACTTTACCACTCTCCTGCCTTTTCCATGGTTATTCTATTGGAAAAGAACGAGTTTTGGACAACTACCTTTCATTCTTGCCAAACTCTTTGCAGACCCCCGTGCAAGCTTTAGAACAAGATTTTGGATGTTTTCTTTCCTGGCAGAGTTTCTCCTTGCAAGATATGCTGGAAAAGCTTTTTGCTGAGTGTAGAGCGGCAAGACACGCAGAAGACGCAGATACGCAGCTCTCCGAAGCTAAGTGCCGGTCCCGGGCTTCTTTCGGCACAAACCGCTCTCAGGAGCTCCCTGCGCTCGCCACAATGCTCTGTGTGCGAAGAAGCCGCTTCTTCGCCTCCGGGAGAATCGGCGAGCGGCAGCTTCCCAAAGGCGAAGATGCAAGCTGCAGCACACAGGCACAGTGTGGGCAGCCTTCAGACTTAGAGAAAACAGTACTTTACCACTCTCCTGCCTTATCCATGGTTATTCTATTGGAAAAGAACGAGTTTTGGACAACTACCTTTCATTCTTGCCAAACTCTTTGCAGACCCCCGTGCAAGCTTTAGAACAAGATTTTGGACGTTTTCTTCCCTGGCAGAGTTTCTCCTTGCAAGATATGGTGGAATAGCTTTTTGCTGAGTGTAGAGCGGCAAGACACGCAGAAGACGCAGATACGCAGCTCTCTGAAGCTAAGTGCCGGTCCCGGGCTTCTTTCGGCACAAACCGCTCTCAGGAGCTCCCTGCGCTCGCCACAATGCTCTGTGTGCGAAGAAGCCGCTTCTTCGCCTGCGGGAGAATCGGCGAGCGGCAGCTTCCCAAAGGCGAAGATGCAAGCTGCAGCACACAGGCACAGTGTGGGCAGCCTTCAGACTTAGAGAAAACAGTACTTTACCACTCTCCTGCCTTTTCCATGGTTATTCTATTGGAAAAGAACGAGTTTTGGACAACTACCTTTCATTCTTGCCAAACTCTTTGCAGACCTCCGTGCAAGCTTTAGAACAAGATTTTGGACGTTTTCTTTCCTGGCAGAGTTTCTCCTTGCAAGATATGGTGGAAAAGCTTTTTGCTGAGTGTAGAGCGGCAAGACACGCAGAAGACGCAGATACGCAGCTCTCCGAAGCTAAGTGCCGGTCCCGGGCTTCTTTCGGCACAAACCGCTCTCAGGAGCTCCCTGCGCTCGCCACAATGCTCTGTGTGCGAAGAAGCCGCTTCTTCGCCTCCGGGAGAATCGGCGAGCGGCAGCTTCCCAAAGGCGAAGATGCAAGCTGCAGCACACAGGCACAGTGTGGGCAGCCTTCAGACTTAGAGAAACCAGTACTTTACCACTCTCCTGCCTTTTCCATGGTTATTCTATTGGAAAAGAACGAGTTTTGGACAACTACCTTTCATTCTTGCCAAACTCTTTGCAGACCCCCGTGCAAGCTTTAGAACAAGATTTTGGACGTTTTCTTTCCTGGCAGAGTTTCTCCTTGCAAGATATGGTGGAAAAGCTTTTTGCTGAGTGTAGAGCGGCAAGACACGCAGAAGACGCAGATACGCAGCTCTCCGAAGCTAAGTGCCGGTCCCGGGCTTCTTTCGGCACAAACCGCTCTCAGGAGCTCCCTCCGCTCGCCACAATGCTGTGTGTGCGAAGAAAACCGCTTCTTCGCCTCCGGGAGAATCGGCGAGCGGCAGCTTCCCAAAGGCGAAGATGCAAGCTGCAGCACACAGGCACAGTGTGGGCAGCCTTCAGACTTAGAGAAAACAGTACTTTACCACTCTCCCTGCCTTTTCCATGGTTATTCTATTGGAAAAGAACGAGTTTTGGACAACTACCTTTCATTCTTGCCAAACTCTTTGCAGACCTCCGTGCAAGCTTTAGAACAAGATTTTGGATGTTTTCTTTCCTGGCAGAGTTTCTCCTTGCAAGATATGGTGGAAAAGCTTTTTGCTGAGTGTAGAGCGGCAAGACACGCAGAAGACGCAGATACGCAGCTCTCCGAAGCTAAGTGCCGGTCCCGGGCTTCTTTCGGCACAAACCGCTCTCAGGAGCTCCCTGCGCTCGCCACAATGCTCTGTGTGCGAAGAAGCCGCTTCTTCGCCTGCGGGAGAATCGGCGAGCGGCAGCTTCCCAAAGGCGAAGATGCAAGCTGCAGCACGCAGGCACAGTGTGGGCAGCCTTCAGACTTCGAGAAAACAGTACTTTACCACTCTCCTGCCTTTTCCATGGTTATTCTATTGGAAAAGAACGAGTTTTGGACAACTACCTTTCATTCTTGCCAAACTCTTTGCAGACCCCCGTGCAAGCTTTACAACAAGATTTTGGATGTTTTCTTTCCTGGCAGAGTTTCTCTTTGCAAGATATGGTGGAAAAGCTTTTTGCTGAGTGTAGAGCGGCAAGACACGCAGAAGACGCAGATACGCAGCTCTCCGAAGCTAAGTGCCGGTCCCGGGCTTCTTTCGGCACAAACCGCTCTCAGGAGCTCCCTGCGCTCGCCACAATGCTCTGTGTGCGAAGAAGCCGCTTCTTCGCCTCCGGGAGAATCGGCGAGCGGCAGCTTCCCAAAGGCGAAGATGCAAGCTGCAGCACACAGGCACAGTGTGGGGCAGCCTTCAGACTTAGAGAAAACAGTACTTTACCACTCTCCTGCCTTTTCCATGGTTATTCTATTGGAAAAGAACGAGTTTTGGACAACTACCTTTCATTCTTGCCAAAACTCTTTGCAGACCCCCGTGCAAGCTTTAGAACAAGATTTTGGATGTTTTCTTTCCTGGCAGAGTTTCTCCTTGCAAGATATGGTGGAAAAGCTTTTTGCTGAGTGTAGAGCGGCAAGACACGCAGAAGACGCAGATACGCAGCTCTCCGAAGCTAAGTGCCGGTCCCGGGCTTCTTTCGGCACAAACCGCTCTCAGGAGCTCCCTGCGCTCGCCACAATGCTCTGTGTGCGAAGAAGCCGCTTCTTCGCCTCCGGGAGAATCGGCGAGCGGCAGCTTCCCAAAGGCGAAGATGCAAGCTGCAGCACACAGGCACAGTGTGGGCAGCCTTCAGACTTAGAGAAAACAGTACTTTACCACTCTCCTGCCTTTTCCATGGTTATTCTATTGGAAAAGAACGAGTTTTGGACAACTACCTTTCATTCTTGCCAAACTCTTTGCACACCCCCGTGCAAGCTTTAGAACAAGATTTTGGATGTTTTCTTTCCTGGCAGAGTTTCTCCTTGCAAGATATGCTGGAAAAGCTTTTTGCTGAGTGTAGAGCGGCAAGACACGCAGAAGACGCAGATACGCAGCTCTCCGAAGCTAAGTGCCGGTCCCGGGCTTCTTTCGGCACAAACCGCTCTCAGGAGCTCCCTGCGCTCGCCACAATGCTCTGTGTGCGAAGAAGCCGCTTCTTCGCCTCCGGGAGAATCGGCGAGCGGCAGCTTCCGAAAGGCGAAGATGCAAGCTGCAGCACACAGGCACAGTGTGGGCAGCCTTCAGACTTAGAGAAAACAGTACTTTACCACTCTCCTGCCTTTTCCATGGTTATTCTATTGGAAAAGAACGAGTTTTGGACAACTACCTTTCATTCTTGCCAAACTCTTTGCACACCCCCGTGCAAGCTTTAGAACAAGATTTTGGATGTTTTCTTTCCTGGCAGAGTTTCTCCTTGCAAGATATGGTGGAAAAGCTTTTGGCTGAGTGTAGAGCGGCAAGACACGCAGAAGACGCAGATACGCAGCTCTCCGAAGCTAAGTGCCGGTCCCGGGCTTCTTTCGGCACAAACCGCTCTCAGGAGCTCCCTGCGCTCGCCACAATGCTCTGTGTGCGAAGAAGCCGCTTCTTCGCCTGCGGGAGAATCGGCGAGCGGCAGCTTCCCAAAGGCGAAGATGCAAGCTGCAGCACACAGGCACAGTGTGGGCAGCCTTCAGACTTAGAGAAAACAGTACTTTACCACTCTCCTGCCTTTTCCATGGTTATTCTATTGGAAAAGAACGAGTTTTGGACAACTACCTTTCATTCTTGCCAAACTCTTTGCAGACCCCCGTGCAAGCTTTAGAACAAGATTTTGGATGTTTTCTTTCCTGGCAGAGTTTCTCCTTGCAAGATATGGTGGAAAAGCTTTTTGCTGAGTGTAGAGCGGCAAGACACGCAGAAGACGCAGATACGCAGCTCTCCGAAGCTAAGTGCCGGTCCCGGGCTTCTTTCGGCACAAACCGCTCTCAGGAGCTCCCTGCGCTCGCCACAATGCTCTGTGTGCGAAGAAGCCGCTTCTTCGCCTGCGGGAGAATCGGCGAGCGGCAGCTTCCCAAAGGCGAAGATGCAAGCTGCAGCACACAGGCACAGTGTGGGCAGCCTTCAGACTTAGAGAAACCAGTACTTTACCACTCTCCTGCCTTTTCCATGGTTATTCTATTGGAAAAGAACGAGTTTTGGACAACTACCTTTCATTCTTGCCAAACTCTTTGCAGACCCCCGTGCAAGCTTTAGAACAAGATTTTGGACGTTTTCTTTCCTGGCAGAGTTTCTCCTTGCAAGATATGGTGGAAAAGCTTTTTGCTGAGTGTAGAGCGGCAAGACACGCAGAAGACGCAGATACGCAGCTCTCCGAAGCTAAGTGCCGGTCCCGGGCTTCTTTCGGCACAAACCGCTCTCAGGAGCTCCCTCCGCTCGCCACAATGCTGTGTGTGCGAAGAAACCGCTTCTTCGCCTCCGGGAGAATCGGCGAGCGGCAGCTTCCCAAAGGCGAAGATGCAAGCTGCAGCACACAGGCACAGTGTGGGCAGCCTTCAGACTTAGAGAAAACAGTACTTTACCACTCTCCTGCCTTTTCCATGGTTATTCTATTGGAAAAGAACGAGTTTTGGACAACTACCTTTCATTCTTGCCAAACTCTTTGCAGACCCCCGTGCAAGCTTTAGAACAAGATTTTGGATGTTTTCTTTCCTGGCAGAGTTTCTCCTTGCAAGATATGGTGGAAAAGCTTTTTGCTGAGTGTAGAGCGGCAAGACACGCAGAAGACGCAGATACGCAGCTCTCCGAAGCTAAGTGCCGGTCCCGGGCTTCTTTCGGCACAAACCGCTCTCAGGAGCTCCCTGCGCTCGCCACAATGCTCTGTGTGCGAAGAAGCCGCTTCTTCGCCTCCGGGAGAATCGGCGAGCGGCAGCTTCCCAAAGGCGAAGATGCAAGCTGCAGCACACAGGCACAGTGTGGGCAGCCTTCAGACTTAGAGAAAACAGTACTTTACCACTCTCCTGCCTTATCCATGGTTATTCTATTGGAAAAGAACGAGTTTTGGACAACTACCTTTCATTCTTGCCAAACTCTTTGCAGACCCCCGTGCAAGCTTTAGAACAAGATTTTGGACGTTTTCTTCCCTGGCAGAGTTTCTCCTTGCAAGATATGGTGGAATAGCTTTTTGCTGAGTGTAGAGCGGCAAGACACGCAGAAGACGCAGATACGCAGCTCTCTGAAGCTAAGTGCCGGTCCCGGGCTTCTTTCGGCACAAACCGCTCTCAGGAGCTCCCTGCGCTCGCCACAATGCTCTGTGTGCGAAGAAGCCGCTTCTTCGCCTGCGGGAGAATCGGCGAGCGGCAGCTTCCCAAAGGCGAAGATGCAAGCTGCAGCACACAGGCACAGTGTGGGCAGCCTTCAGACTTAGAGAAAACAGTACTTTACCACTCTCCTGCCTTTTCCATGGTTATTCTATTGGAAAAGAACGAGTTTTGGACAACTACCTTTCATTCTTGCCAAACTCTTTGCAGACCTCCGTGCAAGCTTTAGAACAAGATTTTGGACGTTTTCTTTCCTGGCAGAGTTTCTCCTTGCAAGATATGGTGGAAAAGCTTTTTGCTGAGTGTAGAGCGGCAAGACACGCAGAAGACGCAGATACGCAGCTCTCCGAAGCTAAGTGCCGGTCCCGGGCTTCTTTCGGCACAAACCGCTCTCAGGAGCTCCCTGCGCTCGCCACAATGCTCTGTGTGCGAAGAAGCCGCTTCTTCGCCTCCGGGAGAATCGGCGAGCGGCAGCTTCCCAAAGGCGAAGATGCAAGCTGCAGCACACAGGCACAGTGTGGGCAGCCTTCAGACTTAGAGAAACCAGTACTTTACCACTCTCCTGCCTTTTCCATGGTTATTCTATTGGAAAAGAACGAGTTTTGGACAACTACCTTTCATTCTTGCCAAACTCTTTGCAGACCCCCGTGCAAGCTTTAGAACAAGATTTTGGACGTTTTCTTTCCTGGCAGAGTTTCTCCTTGCAAGATATGGTGGAAAAGCTTTTTGCTGAGTGTAGAGCGGCAAGACACGCAGAAGACGCAGATACGCAGCTCTCCGAAGCTAAGTGCCGGTCCCGGGCTTCTTTCGGCACAAACCGCTCTCAGGAGCTCCCTCCGCTCGCCACAATGCTGTGTGTGCGAAGAAACCGCTTCTTCGCCTCCGGGAGAATCGGCGAGCGGCAGCTTCCCAAAGGCGAAGATGCAAGCTGCAGCACACAGGCACAGTGTGGGCAGCCTTCAGACTTAGAGAAAACAGTACTTTACCACTCTCCTGCCTTTTCCATGGTTATTCTATTGGAAAAGAACGAGTTTTGGACAACTACCTTTCATTCTTGCCAAACTCTTTGCAGACCCCCGTGCAAGCTTTAGAACAAGATTTTGGATGTTTTCTTTCCTGGCAGAGTTTCTCCTTGCAAGATATGGTGGAAAAGCTTTTTGCTGAGTGTAGAGCGGCAAGACACGCAGAAGACGCAGATACGCAGCTCTCCGAAGCTAAGTGCCGGTCCCGGGCTTCTTTCGGCACAAACCGCTCTCAGGAGCTCCCTGCGCTCGCCACAATGCTCTGTGTGCGAAGAAGCCGCTTCTTCGCCTCCGGGAGAATCGGCGAGCGGCAGCTTCCCAAAGGCGAAGATGCAAGCTGCAGCACACAGGCACAGTGTGGGCAGCCTTCAGACTTAGAGAAAACAGTACTTTACCACTCTCCTGCCTTATCCATGGTTATTCTATTGGAAAAGAACGAGTTTTGGACAACTACCTTTCATTCTTGCCAAACTCTTTGCAGACCCCCGTGCAAGCTTTAGAACAAGATTTTGGACGTTTTCTTCCCTGGCAGAGTTTCTCCTTGCAAGATATGGTGGAATAGCTTTTTGCTGAGTGTAGAGCGGCAAGACACGCAGAAGACGCAGATACGCAGCTCTCTGAAGCTAAGTGCCGGTCCCGGGCTTCTTTCGGCACAAACCGCTCTCAGGAGCTCCCTGCGCTCGCCACAATGCTCTGTGTGCGAAGAAGCCGCTTCTTCGCCTGCGGGAGAATCGGCGAGCGGCAGCTTCCCAAAGGCGAAGATGCAAGCTGCAGCACACAGGCACAGTGTGGGCAGCCTTCAGACTTAGAGAAAACAGTACTTTACCACTCTCCTGCCTTTTCCATGGTTATTCTATTGGAAAAGAACGAGTTTTGGACAACTACCTTTCATTCTTGCCAAACTCTTTGCAGACCTCCGTGCAAGCTTTAGAACAAGATTTTGGACGTTTTCTTTCCTGGCAGAGTTTCTCCTTGCAAGATATGGTGGAAAAGCTTTTTGCTGAGTGTAGAGCGGCAAGACACGCAGAAGACGCAGATACGCAGCTCTCCGAAGCTAAGTGCCGGTCCCGGGCTTCTTTCGGCACAAACCGCTCTCAGGAGCTCCCTACGCTCGCCACAATGCTCTGTGTGCGAAGAAGCCGTTTCTTCGCCTCCGGGAGAATCGGCGAGCGGCAGCTTCCCAAAGGCGAAGATGCAAGCTGCAGCACACAGGCACAGTGTGGGCAGCCTTCAGACTTAAACAGTACTTTACCACTCTCCTGCCTTTTCCATGGTTATTCTATTGGAAAAGAACGAGTTTTGGACAACTACCTTTCATTCTTGCCAAACTCTTTGCAGACCCCCGTGCAAGCTTTAGAACAAGATTTTGGATGTTTTCTTTCCTGGCAGAGTTTCTCCTTGCAAGATATGGTGGAAAAGCTTTTTGCTGAGTGTAGAGCGGCAAGACACGCAGAAGACGCAGATACGCAGCTCTCCGAAGCTAAGTGCCGGTCCCGGGCTTCTTTCGGCACAAACCGCTCTCAGGAGCTCCCTGCGCTCGCCACAATGCTCTGTGTGCGAAGAAGCCGCTTCTTCGCCTCCGGGAGAATCGGCGAGCGGCAGCTTCCCAAAGGCGAAGATGCAAGCTGCAGCACACAGGCACAGTGTGGGCAGCCTTCAGACTTAGAGAAAACAGTACTTTACCACTCTCCTGCCTTTTCCATGGTTATTCTATTGGAAAAGAACGAGTTTTGGACAACTACCTTTCATTCTTGCCAAACTCTTTGCAGACCTCCGTGCAAGCTTTAGAACAAGATTTTGGATGTTTTCTTTCCTGGCAGAGTTTCTCCTTGCAAGATATGGTGGAAAAGCTTTTTGCTGAGTGTAGAGCGGCAAGACACGCAGAAGACGCAGATACGCAGCTCTCCGAAGCTAAGTGCCGGTCCCGGGCTTCTTTCGGCACAAACCGCTCTCAGGAGCTCCCTGCGCTCGCCACAATGCTCTGTGTGCGAAGAAGCCGCTTCTTCGCCTCCGGGAGAATCGGCGAGCGGCAGCTTCCCAAAGGCGAAGATGCAAGCTGCAGCACACAGGCACAGTGTGGGCAGCCTTCAGACTTAGAGAAAACAGTACTTTACCACTCTCCTGCCTTTTCCATGGTTATTCTATTGGAAAAGAACGAGTTTTGGACAACTACCTTTCATTCTTGCCAAACTCTTTGCACACCCCCGTGCAAGCTTAGAACAAGATTTTGGATGTTTTCTTTCCTGGCAGAGTTTCTCCTTGCAAGATATGCTGGAAAAGCTTTTTGCTGAGTGTAGAGCGGCAAGACACGCAGAAGACGCAGATACGCAGCTCTCCGAAGCTAAGTGCCGGTCCCGGGCTTCTTTCGGCACAAACCGCTCTCAGGAGCTCCCTGCGCTCGCCACAATGCTCTGTGTGCGAAGAAGCCGCTTCTTCGCCTCCGGGAGAATCGGCGAGCGGCAGCTTCCGAAAGGCGAAGATGCAAGCTGCAGCACACAGGCACAGTGTGGGCAGCCTTCAGACTTAGAGAAAACAGTACTTTACCACTCTCCTGCCTTTTCCATGGTTATTCTATTGGAAAAGAACGAGTTTTGGACAACTACCTTTCATTCTTGCCAAACTCTTTGCACACCCCCGTGCAAGCTTTAGAACAAGATTTTGGATGTTTTCTTTCCTGGCAGAGTTTCTCCTTGCAAGATATGGTGGAAAAGCTTTTGGCTGAGTGTAGAGCGGCAAGACACGCAGAAGACGCAGATACGCAGCTCTCCGAAGCTAAGTGCCGGTCCCGGGCTTCTTTCGGCACAAACCGCTCTCAGGAGCTCCCTGCGCTCGCCACAATGCTCTGTGTGCGAAGAAGCCGCTTCTTCGCCTGCGGGAGAATCGGCGAGCGGCAGCTTCCCAAAGGCGAAGATGCAAGCTGCAGCACGCAGGCACAGTGTGGGCAGCCTTCAGACTTCGAGAAAACAGTACTTTACCACTCTCCTGCCTTTTCCATGGTTATTCTATTGGAAAAGAACGAGTTTTGGACAACTACCTTTCATTCTTGCCAAACTCTTTGCAGACCCCCGTGCAAGCTTTACAACAAGATTTTGGATGTTTTCTTTCCTGGCAGAGTTTCTCTTTGCAAGATATGGTGGAAAAGCTTTTTGCTGAGTGTAGAGCGGCAAGACACGCAGAAGACGCAGATACGCAGCTCTCCGAAGCTAAGTGCCGGTCCCGGGCTTCTTTCGGCACAAACCGCTCTCAGGAGCTCCCTGCGCTCGCCACAATGCTCTGTGTGCGAAGAAGCCGCTTCTTCGCCTCCGGGAGAATCGGCGAGCGGCAGCTTCCAAAGGCGAAGATGCAAGCTGCAGCACACAGGCACAGTGTGGGCAGCCTTCAGACTTAGAGAAAACAGTACTTTACCACTCTCCTGCCTTTTCCATGGTTATTCTATTGGAAAAGAACGAGTTTTGGACAACTACCTTTCATTCTTGCCAAACTCTTTGCAGACCCCCGTGCAAGCTTTAGAACAAGATTTTGGATGTTTTCTTTCCTGGCAGAGTTTCTCCTTGCAAGATATGGTGGAAAAGCTTTTTGCTGAGTGTAGAGCGGCAAGACACTCAGAAGACGCAGATACGCAGCTCTCCGAAGCTAAGTGCCGGTCCCGGGCTTCTTTCGGCACAAACCGCTCTCAGGAGCTCCCTGCGCTCGCCACAATGCTCTGTGTGCGAAGAAGCCGCTTCTTCGCCTCCGGGAGAATCGGCGAGCGGCAGCTTCCCAAAGGCGAAGATGCAAGCTGCAGCACACAGGCACAGTGTGGGCAGCCTTCAGACTTAGAGAAAACAGTACTTTACCACTCTCCTGCCTTTTCCATGGTTATTCTATTGGAAAAGAACGAGTTTTGGACAACTACCTTTCATTCTTGCCAAACTCTTTGCACACCCCCGTGCAAGCTTTAGAACAAGATTTTGGATGTTTTCTTTCCTGGCAGAGTTTCTCCTTGCAAGATATGCTGGAAAAGCTTTTTGCTGAGTGTAGAGCGGCAAGACACGCAGAAGACGCAGATACGCAGCTCTCCGAAGCTAAGTGCCGGTGCCGGGCTTCTTTCGGCACAAACCGCTCTCAGGAGCTCCCTGCGCTCGCCACAATGCTCTGTGTGCGAAGAAGCCGCTTCTTCGCCTCCGGGAGAATCGGCGAGCGGCAGCTTCCCAAAGGCGAAGATGCAAGCTGCAGCACACAGGCACAGTGTGGGCAGCCTTCAGACTTAGAGAAAACAGTACTTTACCACTCTCCTGCCTTTTCCATGGTTATTCTATTGGAAAAGAACGAGTTTTGGACAACTACCTTTCATTCTTGCCAAACTCTTTGCACACCCCCGTGCAAGCTTTAGAACAAGATTTTGGATGTTTTCTTTCCTGGCAGAGTTTCTCCTTGCAAGATATGGTGGAAAAGCTTTTGGCTGAGTGTAGAGCGGCAAGACACGCAGAAGACGCAGATACGCAGCTCTCCGAAGCTAAGTGCCGGTCCCGGGCTTCTTTCGGCACAAACCGCTCTCAGGAGCTCCCTGCGCTCGCCACAATGCTCTGTGTGCGAAGAAGCCGCTTCTTCGCCTGCGGGAGAATCGGCGAGCGGCAGCTTCCCAAAGGCGAAGATGCAAGCTGCAGCACACAGGCACAGTGTGGGCAGCCTTCAGACTTAGAGAAAACAGTACTTTACCACTCTCCTGCCTTTTCCATGGTTATTCTATTGGAAAAGAACGAGTTTTGGACAACTACCTTTCATTCTTGCCAAACTCTTTGCAGACCCCCGTGCAAGCTTTAGAACAAGATTTTGGATGTTTTCTTTCCTGGCAGAGTTTCTCCTTGCAAGATATGGTGGAAAAGCTTTTTGCTGAGTGTAGAGCGGCAAGACACGCAGAAGACGCAGATACGCAGCTCTCCGAAGCTAAGTGCCGGTCCCGGGCTTCTTTCGGCACAAACCGCTCTCAGGAGCTCCCTGCGCTCGCCACAATGCTCTGTGTGTGAAGAAGCCGCTTCTTCGCCTGCGGGAGAATCGGCGAGCGGCAGCTTCCCAAAGGCGAAGATGCAAGCTGCAGCACACAGGCACAGTGTGGGCAGCCTTCAGACTTAGAGAAAACAGTACTTTACCACTCTCCTGCCTTTTCCATGGTTATTCTATTGGAAAAGAACGAGTTTTGGACAACTACCTTTCATTCTTGCCAAACTCTTTGCAGACCCCCGTGCAAGCTTTAGAACAAGATTTTGGATGTTTTCTTTCCTGGCAGAGTTTCTCCTTGCAAGATATGGTGGAAAAGCTTTTTGCTGAGTGTAGAGCGGCAAGACACGCAGAAGACGCAGATACGCAGCTCTCCGAAGCTAAGTGCCGGTCCCGGGCTTCTTTCGGCACAAACCGCTCTCAGGAGCTCCCTGCGCTCGCCACAATGCTCTGTGTGCGAAGAAGCCGTTTCTTCGCCTCCGGGAGAATCGGCGAGCGGCAGCTTCCCAAAGGCGAAGATGCAAGCTGCAGCACACAGGCACAGTGTGGGCAGCCTTCAGACTTAAACAGTACTTTACCACTCTCCTGCCTTTTCCATGGTTATTCTATTGGAAAAGAACGAGTTTTGGACAACTACCTTTCATTCTTGCCAAACTCTTTGCACACCCCCGTGCAAGCTTTAGAACAAGATTTTGGACGTTTTCTTTCCTGGCAGAGTTTCTCCTTGCAAGATATGGTGGAAAAGCTTTTTGCTGAGTGTAGAGCGGCAAGACACGCAGAAGACGCAGATACGCAGCTCTCCGAAGCTAAGTGCCGGTCCCGGGCTTCTTTCGGCACAAACCGCTCTCAGGAGCTCCCTGCGCTCGCCACAATGCTCTGTGTGCGAAGAAGCCGCTTCTTCGCCTCCGGGAGAATCGGCGAGCGGCAGCTTCCCAAAGGCGAAGATGCAAGCTGCAGCACACAGGCACAGTGTGGGCAGCCTTCAGACTTAGAGAAAACAGTACTTTACCACTCTCCTGCCTTTTCCATGGTTATTCTATTGGAAAAGAACGAGTTTTGGACAACTACCTTTCATTCTTGCCAAACTCTTTGCAGACCCCCGTGCAAGCTTTAGAACAAGATTTTGGATGTTTTCTTTCCTGGCAGAGTTTCTCCTTGCAAGATATGCTGGAAAAGCTTTTGGCTGAGTGTAGAGCGGCAAGACACGCAGAAGACGCAGATACGCAGCTCTCCGAAGCTAAGTGCCGGTCCCGGGCTTCTTTCGGCACAAACCGCTCTCAGGAGCTCCCTGCGCTCGCCACAATGCTCTGTGTGCGAAGAAGCCGCTTCTTCGCCTCCGGGAGAATCGGCGAGCGGCAGCTTCCCAAAGGCGAAGATGCAAGCTGCAGCACACAGGCACAGTGTGGGCAGCCTTCAGACTTAGAGAAAACAGTACTTTACCACTCTCCTGCCTTTTCCATGGTTATTCTATTGGAAAAGAACGAGTTTTGGACAACTACCTTTCATTCTTGCCAAACTCTTTGCAGACCCCCGTGCAAGCTTTAGAACAAGATTTTGGATGTTTTCTTTCCTGGCAGAGTTTCTCCTTGCAAGATATGGTGGAAAAGCTTTTTGCTGAGTGTAGAGCGGCAAGACACGCAGAAGACGCAGATACGCAGCTCTCCGAAGCTAAGTGCCGGTCCCGGGCTTCTTTCGGCACAAAGCGCTCTCAGGAGCTCCCTGCGCTCGCCACAATGCTCTGTGTGCGAAGAAGCCGCTTCTTCGCCTCCGGGAGAATCGGCGAGCGGCAGCTTCCCAAAGGCGAAGATGCAAGCTGCAGCACACAGGCACAGTGTGGGCAGCCTTCAGACTTAGAGAAAACAGTACTTTACCACTCTCCTGCCTTTTCCATGGTTATTCTATTGGAAAAGAACGAGTTTTGGACAACTACCTTTCATTCTTGCCAAACTCTTTGCAGACCCCCGTGCAAGCTTTAGAACAAGATTTTGGATGTTTTCTTTCCTGGCAGAGTTTCTCCTTGCAAGATATGCTGGAAAAGCTTTTTGCTGAGTGTAGAGCGGCAAGACACGCAGAAGACGCAGATACGCAGCTCTCCGAAGCTAAGTGCCGGTGCCGGGCTTCTTTCGGCACAAACCGCTCTCAGGAGCTCCCTGCGCTCGCCACAATGCTCTGTGTGCGAAGAAGCTGCTTCTTCGCCTCCGGGAGAATCGGCGAGCGGCAGCTTCCCAAAGGCGAAGATGCAAGCTGCAGCACACAGGCACAGTGTGGGCAGCCTTCAGACTTAGAGAAAACAGTACTTTACCACTCTCCTGCCTTTTCCATGGTTATTCTATTGGAAAAGAATGAGTTTTGGACAACTACCTTTCATTCTTGCCAAACTCTTTGCAGACCCCCGTGCAAGCTTTAGAACAAGATTTTGGATGTTTTCTTTCCTGGCAGAGTTTCTCCTTGCAAGATATGGTGGAAAAGCTTTTTGCTGAGTGTTGAGCGGCAAGACACGCAGAAGACGCAGATACGCAGCTCTCCGAAGCTAAGTGCCGGTCCCGGGCTTCTTTCGGCACAAACCGCTCTCACGAGCTCCCTGCGCTCGCCACAATGCTCTGTGTGCGAAGAAGCCGCTTCTTCGCCTCCGGGAGAATCGGCGAGCGGCAGCTTCCCAAAGGCGAAGATGCAAGCTGCAGCACACAGGCACAGTGTGGGCAGCCTTCAGACTTAGAGAAAACAGTACTTTACCACTCTCCTGCCTTTTCCATGGTTATTCTATTGGAAAAGAACGAGTTTTGGACAACTACCTTTCATTCTTGCCAAACTCTTTGCAGACCCCCGTGCAAGCTTTAGAACAAGATTTTGGATGTTTTCTTTCCTGGCAGAGTTTCTCCTTGCAAGATATGGTGGAAAAGCTTTTTGCTGAGTGTAGAGCGGCAAGACACGCAGAAGACGCAGATACGCAGCTCTCCGAAGCTAAGTGCCGGTCCCGGGCTTCTTTCGGCACAAACCGCTCTCAGGAGCTCCCTGCGCTCGCCACAATGCTCTGTGTGCGAAGAAGCCGCTTCTTCGCCTCCGGGAGAATCGGCGAGCGGCAGCTTCCCAAAGGCGAAGATGCAAGCTGCAGCACACAGGCACAGTGTGGGCAGCATTCAGACTTAGAGAAAACAGTACTTTACCACTCTCCTGCCTTTTCCATGGTTATTCTATTGGAAAAGAACGAGTTTTGGACAACTACCTTTCATTCTTGCCAAACTCTTTGCAGACCCCCGTGCAAGCTTTAGAACAAGATTTTGGATGTTTTCTTTCCTGGCAGAGTTTCTCCTTGCAAGATATGGTGGAAAAGCTTTTTGCTGAGTGTTGAGCGGCAAGACACGCAGAAGACGCAGATACGCAGCTCTCCGAAGCTAAGTGCCGGTCCCGGGCTTCTTTCGGCACAAACCGCTCTCAGGAGCTCCCTGCGCTCGCCACAATGCTCTGTGTGCGAAGAAGCCGCTTCTTCGCCTCCGGGAGAATCGGCGAGCGGCAGCTTCCCAAAGGCGAAGATGCAAGCTGCAGCACACAGGCACAGTGTGGGCAGCCTTCAGACTTAGAGAAAACAGTACTTTACCACTCTCCTGCCTTTTCCATGGTTATTCTATTGGAAAAGAACGAGTTTTGGACAACTACCTTTCATTCTTGCCAAACTCTTTGCAGACCCCCGTGCAAGCTTTAGAACAAGATTTTGGACGTTTTCTTTCCTGGCAGAGTTTCTCCTTGCAAGATATGGTGGAAAAGCTTTTTGCTGAGTGTAGAGCGGCAAGACACGCAGAAGACGCAGATACGCAGCTCTCCGAAGCTAAGTGCCGGTCCCGGGCTTCTTTCGGCACAAACCGCTCTCAGGAGCTCCCTCCGCTCGCCACAATGCTGTGTGTGCGAAGAAACCGCTTCTTCGCCTCCGGGAGAATCGGCGAGCGGCAGCTTCCCAAAGGCGAAGATGCAAGCTGCAGCACACAGGCACAGTGTGGGCAGCCTTCAGACTTAGAGAAAACAGTACTTTACCACTCTCCTGCCTTTTCCATGGTTATTCTATTGGAAAAGAACGAGTTTTGGACAACTACCTTTCATTCTTGCCAAACTCTTTGCAGACCTCCGTGCAAGCTTTAGAACAAGATTTTGGATGTTTTCTTTCCTGGCAGAGTTTCTCCTTGCAAGATATGGTGGAAAAGCTTTTTGCTGAGTGTAGAGCGGCAAGACACGCAGAAGACGCAGATACGCAGCTCTCCGAAGCTAAGTGCCGGTCCCGGGCTTCTTTCGGCACAAACCGCTCTCAGGAGCTCCCTGCGCTCGCCACAATGCTCTGTGTGCGAAGAAGCCGCTTCTTCGCCTCCGGGAGAATCGGCGAGCGGCAGCTTCCCAAAGGCGAAGATGCAAGCTGCAGCACACAGGCACAGTGTGGGCAGCCTTCAGACTTAGAGAAAACAGTACTTTACCACTCTCCTGCCTTTTCCATGGTTATTCTATTGGAAAAGAACGAGTTTTGGACAACTACCTTTCATTCTTGCCAAACTCTTTGCAGACCCCCGTGCAAGCTTTAGAACAAGATTTTGGATGTTTTCTTTCCTGGCAGAGTTTCTCCTTGCAAGATATGGTGGAAAAGCTTTTTGCTGAGTGTAGAGCGGCAAGACACGCAGAAGACGCAGATACGCAGCTCTCCGAAGCTAAGTGCCGGTCCCGGGCTTCTTTCGGCACAAAGCGCTCTCAGGAGCTCCCTGCGCTCGCCACAATGCTCTGTGTGCGAAGAAGCCGCTTCTTCGCCTCCGGGAGAATCGGCGAGCGGCAGCTTCCCAAAGGCGAAGATGCAAGCTGCAGCACACAGGCACAGTGTGGGCAGCCTTCAGACTTAGAGAAAACAGTACTTTACCACTCTCCTGCCTTTTCCATGGTTATTCTATTGGAAAAGAACGAGTTTTGGACAACTACCTTTCATTCTTGCCAAACTCTTTGCAGACCCCCGTGCAAGCTTTAGAACAAGATTTTGGATGTTTTCTTTCCTGGCAGAGTTTCTCCTTGCAAGATATGCTGGAAAAGCTTTTTGCTGAGTGTAGAGCGGCAAGACACGCAGAAGACGCAGATACGCAGCTCTCCGAAGCTAAGTGCCGGTGCCGGGCTTCTTTCGGCACAAACCGCTCTCAGGAGCTCCCTGCGCTCGCCACAATGCTCTGTGTGCGAAGAAGCTGCTTCTTCGCCTCCGGGAGAATCGGCGAGCGGCAGCTTCCCAAAGGCGAAGATGCAAGCTGCAGCACACAGGCACAGTGTGGGCAGCCTTCAGACTTAGAGAAAACAGTACTTTACCACTCTCCTGCCTTTTCCATGGTTATTCTATTGGAAAAGAATGAGTTTTGGACAACTACCTTTCATTCTTGCCAAACTCTTTGCAGACCCCCGTGCAAGCTTTAGAACAAGATTTTGGATGTTTTCTTTCCTGGCAGAGTTTCTCCTTGCAAGATATGGTGGAAAAGCTTTTTGCTGAGTGTTGAGCGGCAAGACACGCAGAAGACGCAGATACGCAGCTCTCCGAAGCTAAGTGCCGGTCCCGGGCTTCTTTCGGCACAAACCGCTCTCACGAGCTCCCTGCGCTCGCCACAATGCTCTGTGTGCGAAGAAGCCGCTTCTTCGCCTCCGGGAGAATCGGCGAGCGGCAGCTTCCCAAAGGCGAAGATGCAAGCTGCAGCACACAGGCACAGTGTGGGCAGCCTTCAGACTTAGAGAAAACAGTACTTTACCACTCTCCTGCCTTATCCATGGTTATTCTATTGGAAAAGAACGAGTTTTGGACAACTACCTTTCATTCTTGCCAAACTCTTTGCAGACCCCCGTGCAAGCTTTAGAACAAGATTTTGGATGTTTTCTTTCCTGGCAGAGTTTCTCCTTGCAAGATATGCTGGAAAAGCTTTTTGCTGAGTGTAGAGCGGCAAGACACGCAGAAGACGCAGATACGCAGCTCTCCGAAGCTAAGTGCCGGTCCCGGGCTTCTTTCGGCACAAAGCGCTCTCAGGAGCTCCCTGCGCTCGCCACAATGCTCTGTGTGCGAAGAAGCCGCTTCTTCGCCTCCGGGAGAATCGGCGAGCGGCAGCTTCCCAAAGGCGAAGATGCAAGCTGCAGCACACAGGCACAGTGTGGGCAGCCTTCAGACTTAGAGAAAACAGTACTTTACCACTCTCCTGCCTTTTCCATGGTTATTCTATTGGAAAAGAACGAGTTTTGGACAACTACCTTTCATTCTTGCCAAACTCTTTGCAGACCCCCGTGCAAGCTTTAGAACAAGATTTTGGATGTTTTCTTTCCTGGCAGAGTTTCTCCTTGCAAGATATGGTGGAAAAGCTTTTGGCTGAGTGTAGAGCGGCAAGACACGCAGAAGACGCAGATACGCAGCTCTCCGAAGCTAAGTGCCGGTCCCGGGCTTCTTTCGGCACAAACCGCTCTCAGGAGCTCCCTGCGCTCGCCACAATGCTCTGTGTGCGAAGAAGCCGCTTCTTCGCCTCCGGGAGAATCGGCGAGCGGCAGCTTCCCAAAGGCGAAGATGCAAGCTGCAGCACACAGGCACAGTGTGGGCAGCATTCAGACTTAGAGAAAACAGTACTTTACCACTCTCCTGCCTTTTCCATGGTTATTCTATTGGAAAAGAACGAGTTTTGGACAACTACCTTTCATTCTTGCCAAACTCTTTGCACACCCCCGTGCAAGCTTTAGAACAAGATTTTGGATGTTTTCTTTCCTGGCAGAGTTTCTCCTTGCAAGATATGGTGGAAAAGCTTTTTGCTGAGTGTTGAGCGGCAAGACACGCAGAAGACGCAGATACGCAGCTCTCCGAAGCTAAGTGCCGGTCCCGGGCTTCTTTCGGCACAAACCGCTCTCAGGAGCTCCCTGCGCTCGCCACAATGCTCTGTGTGCGAAGAAGCCGCTTCTTCGCCTCCGGGAGAATCGGCGAGCGGCAGCTTCCCAAAGGCAAAGATGCAAGCTGCAGCACACAGGCACAGTGTGGGCAGCCTTCAGACTTAGAGAAAACAGTACTTTACCACTCTCCTGCCTTATCCATGGTTATTCTATTGGAAAAGAACGAGTTTTGGACAACTACCTTTCATTCTTGCCAAACTCTTTGCACACCCCCGTGCAAGCTTTAGAACAAGATTTTGGATGTTTTCTTTCCTGGCAGAGTTTCTCCTTGCAAGATATGGTGGAAAAGTTTTTTGCTGAGTGTAGAGCGGCAAGACACGCAGAAGACGCAGATACGCAGCTCTCCGAAGCTAAGTGCCGGTCCCGGGCTTCTTTCGGCACAAACCGCTCTCAGGAGCTCCCTACGCTCGCCACAATGCTCTGTGTGCGAAGAAGCCGTTTCTTCGCCTCCGGGAGAATCGGCGAGCGGCAGCTTCCCAAAGGCGAAGATGCAAGCTGCAGCACACAGGCACAGTGTGGGCAGCCTTCAGACTTAAACAGTACTTTACCACTCTCCTGCCTTTTCCATGGTTATTCTATTGGAAAAGAACGAGTTTTGGACAACTACCTTTCATTCTTGCCAAACTCTTTGCAGACCCCCGTGCAAGCTTTAGAACAAGATTTTGGATGTTTTCTTTCCTGGCAGAGTTTCTCCTTGCAAGATATGGTGGAAAAGCTTTTTGCTGAGTGTAGAGCGGCAAGACACGCAGAAGACGCAGATACGCAGCTCTCCGAAGCTAAGTGCCGGTCCCGGGCTTCTTTCGGCACAAACCGCTCTCAGGAGCTCCCTGCGCTCGCCACAATGCTCTGTGTGCGAAGAAGCCGCTTCTTCGCCTCCGGGAGAATCGGCGAGCGGCAGCTTCCCAAAGGCGAAGATGCAAGCTGCAGCACACAGGCACAGTGTGGGCAGCCTTCAGACTTAGAGAAAACAGTACTTTACCACTCTCCTGCCTTTTCCATGGTTATTCTATTGGAAAAGAACGAGTTTTGGACAACTACCTTTCATTCTTGCCAAACTCTTTGCAGACCCCCGTGCAAGCTTTAGAACAAGATTTTGGATGTTTTCTTTCCTGGCAGAGTTTCTCCTTGCAAGATATGGTGGAAAAGCTTTTGGCTGAGTGTAGAGCGGCAAGACACGCAGAAGACGCAGATACGCAGCTCTCCGAAGCTAAGTGCCGGTCCCGGGCTTCTTTCGGCACAAAGCGCTCTCAGGAGCTCCCTGCGCTCGCCACAATGCTCTGTGTGCGAAGAAGCCGCTTCTTCGCCTCCGGGAGAATCGGCGAGCGGCAGCTTCCCAAAGGCGAAGATGCAAGCTGCAGCACACAGGCACAGTGTGGGCAGCCTTCAGACTTAGAGAAAACAGTACTTTACCACTCTCCTGCCTTTTCCATGGTTATTCTATTGGAAAAGAACGAGTTTTGGACAACTACCTTTCATTCTTGCCAAACTCTTTGCACACCCCCGTGCAAGCTTTAGAACAAGATTTTGGATGTTTTCTTTCCTGGCAGAGTTTCTCCTTGCAAGATATGCTGGAAAAGCTTTTTGCTGAGTGTAGAGCGGCAAGACACGCAGAAGACGCAGATACGCAGCTCTCCGAAGCTAAGTGCCGGTCCCGGGCTTCTTTCGGCACAAACCGCTCTCAGGAGCTCCCTGCGCTCGCCACAATGCTCTGTGTGCGAAGAAGCCGCTTCTTCGCCTCCGGGAGAATCGGCGAGCGGCAGCTTCCCAAAGGCGAAGATGCAAGCTGCAGCACACAGGCACAGTGTGGGCAGCCTTCAGACTTAGAGAAAACAGTACTTTACCACTCTCCTGCCTTTTCCATGGTTATTCTATTGGAAAAGAACGAGTTTTGGACAACTACCTTTCATTCTTGCCAAACTCTTTGCAGACCCCCGTGCAAGCTTTAGAACAAGATTTTGGATGTTTTCTTTCCTGGCAGAGTTTCTCCTTGCAAGATATGCTGGAAAAGCTTTTTGCTGAGTGTAGAGCGGCAAGACACGCAGAAGACGCAGATACGCAGCTCTCCGAAGCTAAGTGCCGGTCCCGGGCTTCTTTCGGCACAAAGCGCTCTCAGGAGCTCCCTGCGCTCGCCACAATGCTCTGTGTGCGAAGAAGCCGCTTCTTCGCCTCCGGGAGAATCGGCGAGCGGCAGCTTCCCAAAGGCGAAGATGCAAGCTGCAGCACACAGGCACAGTGTGGGCAGCCTTCAGACTTAGAGAAAACAGTACTTTACCACTCTCCTGCCTTTTCCATGGTTATTCTATTGGAAAAGAACGAGTTTTGGACAACTACCTTTCATTCTTGCCAAACTCTTTGCAGACCCCCGTGCAAGCTTTAGAACAAGATTTTGGATGTTTTCTTTCCTGGCAGAGTTTCTCCTTGCAAGATATGGTGGAAAAGCTTTTGGCTGAGTGTAGAGCGGCAAGACACGCAGAAGACGCAGATACGCAGCTCTCCGAAGCTAAGTGCCGGTCCCGGGCTTCTTTCGGCACAAACCGCTCTCAGGAGCTCCCTGCGCTCGCCACAATGCTCTGTGTGCGAAGAAGCCGCTTCTTCGCCTCCGGGAGAATCGGCGAGCGGCAGCTTCCCAAAGGCGAAGATGCAAGCTGCAGCACACAGGCACAGTGTGGGCAGCATTCAGACTTAGAGAAAACAGTACTTTACCACTCTCCTGCCTTTTCCATGGTTATTCTATTGGAAAAGAACGAGTTTTGGACAACTACCTTTCATTCTTGCCAAACTCTTTGCACACCCCCGTGCAAGCTTTAGAACAAGATTTTGGATGTTTTCTTTCCTGGCAGAGTTTCTCCTTGCAAGATATGGTGGAAAAGCTTTTTGCTGAGTGTTGAGCGGCAAGACACGCAGAAGACGCAGATACGCAGCTCTCCGAAGCTAAGTGCCGGTCCCGGGCTTCTTTCGGCACAAAGCGCTCTCAGGAGCTCCCTGCGCTCGCCACAATGCTCTGTGTGCGAAGAAGCCGCTTCTTCGCCTCCGGGAGAATCGGCGAGCGGCAGCTTCCCAAAGGCAAAGATGCAAGCTGCAGCACACAGGCACAGTGTGGGCAGCCTTCAGACTTAGAGAAAACAGTACTTTACCACTCTCCTGCCTTATCCATGGTTATTCTATTGGAAAAGAACGAGTTTTGGACAACTACCTTTCATTCTTGCCAAACTCTTTGCACACCCCCGTGCAAGCTTTAGAACAAGATTTTGGATGTTTTCTTTCCTGGCAGAGTTTCTCCTTGCAAGATATGGTGGAAAAGTTTTTTGCTGAGTGTAGAGCGGCAAGACACGCAGAAGACGCAGATACGCAGCTCTCCGAAGCTAAGTGCCGGTCCCGGGCTTCTTTCGGCACAAACCGCTCTCAGGAGCTCCCTACGCTCGCCACAATGCTCTGTGTGCGAAGAAGCCGTTTCTTCGCCTCCGGGAGAATCGGCGAGCGGCAGCTTCCCAAAGGCGAAGATGCAAGCTGCAGCACACAGGCACAGTGTGGGCAGCCTTCAGACTTAAACAGTACTTTACCACTCTCCTGCCTTTTCCATGGTTATTCTATTGGAAAAGAACGAGTTTTGGACAACTACCTTTCATTCTTGCCAAACTCTTTGCAGACCCCCGTGCAAGCTTTAGAACAAGATTTTGGATGTTTTCTTTCCTGGCAGAGTTTCTCCTTGCAAGATATGGTGGAAAAGCTTTTTGCTGAGTGTAGAGCGGCAAGACACGCAGAAGACGCAGATACGCAGCTCTCCGAAGCTAAGTGCCGGTCCCGGGCTTCTTTCGGCACAAACCGCTCTCAGGAGCTCCCTGCGCTCGCCACAATGCTCTGTGTGCGAAGAAGCCGCTTCTTCGCCTCCGGGAGAATCGGCGAGCGGCAGCTTCCCAAAGGCGAAGATGCAAGCTGCAGCACACAGGCACAGTGTGGGCAGCCTTCAGACTTAGAGAAAACAGTACTTTACCACTCTCCTGCCTTTTCCATGGTTATTCTATTGGAAAAGAACGAGTTTTGGACAACTACCTTTCATTCTTGCCAAACTCTTTGCAGACCCCCGTGCAAGCTTTAGAACAAGATTTTGGATGTTTTCTTTCCTGGCAGAGTTTCTCCTTGCAAGATATGGTGGAAAAGCTTTTGGCTGAGTGTAGAGCGGCAAGACACGCAGAAGACGCAGATACGCAGCTCTCCGAAGCTAAGTGCCGGTCCCGGGCTTCTTTCGGCACAAACCGCTCTCAGGAGCTCCCTGCGCTCGCCACAATGCTCTGTGTGCGAAGAAGCCGCTTCTTCGCCTCCGGGAGAATCGGCGAGCGGCAGCTTCCCAAAGGCGAAGATGCAAGCTGCAGCACACAGGCACAGTGTGGGCAGCCTTCAGACTTAGAGAAAACAGTACTTTACCACTCTCCTGCCTTTTCCATGGTTATTCTATTGGAAAAGAACGAGTTTTGGACAACTACCTTTCATTCTTGCCAAACTCTTTGCAGACCCCCGTGCAAGCTTTAGAACAAGATTTTGGATGTTTTCTTTCCTGGCAGAGTTTCTCCTTGCAAGATATGCTGGAAAAGCTTTTTGCTGAGTGTAGAGCGGCAAGACACGCAGAAGACGCAGATACGCAGCTCTCCGAAGCTAAGTGCCGGTCCCGGGCTTCTTTCGGCACAAACCGCTCTCAGGAGCTCCCTGCGCTCGCCACAATGCTCTGTGTGCGAAGAAGCCGCTTCTTCGCCTGCGGGAGAATCGGCGAGCGGCAGCTTCCCAAAGGCGAAGATGCAAGCTGCAGCACACAGGCACAGTGTGGGCAGCCTTCAGACTTAGAGAAAACAGTACTTTACCACTCTCCTGCCTTTTCCATGGTTATTCTATTGGAAAAGAACGAGTTTTGGACAACTACCTTTCATTCTTGCCAAACTCTTTGCACACCCCCGTGCAAGCTTTAGAACAAGATTTTGGATGTTTTCTTTCCTGGCAGAGTTTCTCCTTGCAAGATATGGTGGAAAAGCTTTTGGCTGAGTGTAGAGCGGCAAGACACGCAGAAGACGCAGATACGCAGCTCTCCGAAGCTAAGTGCCGGTCCCGGGCTTCTTTCGGCACAAAGCGCTCTCAGGAGCTCCCTGCGCTCGCCACAATGCTCTGTGTGCGAAGAAGCCGCTTCTTCGCCTCCGGGAGAATCGGCGAGCGGCAGCTTCCCAAAGGCGAAGATGCAAGCTGCAGCACACAGGCACAGTGTGGGCAGCCTTCAGACTTAGAGAAAACAGTACTTTACCACTCTCCTGCCTTTTCCATGGTTATTCTATTGGAAAAGAACGAGTTTTGGACAACTACCTTTCATTCTTGCCAAACTCTTTGCAGACCCCCGTGCAAGCTTTAGAACAAGATTTTGGATGTTTTCTTTCCTGGCAGAGTTTCTCCTTGCAAGATATGGTGGAAAAGCTTTTTGCTGAGTGTAGAGCGGCAAGACACGCAGAAGACGCAGATACGCAGCTCTCCGAAGCTAAGTGCCGGTCCCGGGCTTCTTTCGGCACAAACCGCTCTCAGGAGCTCCCTGCGCTCGCCACAATGCTCTGTGTGCGAAGAAGCCGCTTCTTCGCCTCCGGGAGAATCGGCGAGCGGCAGCTTCCCAAAGGCGAAGATGCAAGCTGCAGCACACAGGCACAGTGTGGGCAGCATTCAGACTTAGAGAAAACAGTACTTTACCACTCTCCTGCCTTTTCCATGGTTATTCTATTGGAAAAGAACGAGTTTTGGACAACTACCTTTCATTCTTGCCAAACTCTTTGCAGACCCCCGTGCAAGCTTTAGAACAAGATTTTGGATGTTTTCTTTCCTGGCAGAGTTTCTCCTTGCAAGATATGGTGGAAAAGCTTTTTGCTGAGTGTTGAGCGGCAAGACACGCAGAAGACGCAGATACGCAGCTCTCCGAAGCTAAGTGCCGGTCCCGGGCTTCTTTCGGCACAAACCGCTCTCAGGAGCTCCCTGCGCTCGCCACAATGCTCTGTGTGCGAAGAAGCCGCTTCTTCGCCTCCGGGAGAATCGGCGAGCGGCAGCTTCCCAAAGGCGAAGATGCAAGCTGCAGCACACAGGCACAGTGTGGGCAGCCTTCAGACTTAGAGAAAACAGTACTTTACCACTCTCCTGCCTTATCCATGGTTATTCTATTGGAAAAGAACGAGTTTTGGACAACTACCTTTCATTCTTGCCAAACTCTTTGCACACCCCCGTGCAAGCTTTAGAACAAGATTTTGGATGTTTTCTTTCCTGGCAGAGTTTCTCCTTGCAAGATATGGTGGAAAAGTTTTTTGCTGAGTGTAGAGCGGCAAGACACGCAGAAGACGCAGATACGCAGCTCTCCGAAGCTAAGTGCCGGTCCCGGGCTTCTTTCGGCACAAAGCGCTCTCAGGAGCTCCCTGCGCTCGCCACAATGCTCTGTGTGCGAAGAAGCCGCTTCTTCGCCTGCGGGAGAATCGGCGAGCGGCAGCTTCCCAAAGGCGAAGATGCAAGCTGCAGCACACAGGCACAGTGTGGGCAGCCTTCAGACTTAGAGAAAACAGTACTTTACCACTCTCCTGCCTTTTCCATGGTTATTCTATTGGAAAAGAACGAGTTTTGGACAACTACCTTTCATTCTTGCCAAACTCTTTGCAGACCCCCGTGCAAGCTTTAGAACAAGATTTTGGATGTTTTCTTTCCTGGCAGAGTTTCTCCTTGCAAGATATGCTGGAAAAGCTTTTTGCTGAGTGTAGAGCGGCAAGACACGCAGAAGACGCAGATACGCAGCTCTCCGAAGCTAAGTGCCGGTCCCGGGCTTCTTTCGGCACAAACCGCTCTCAGGAGCTCCCTGCGCTCGCCACAATGCTCTGTGTGCGAAGAAGCCGCTTCTTCGCCTCCGGGAGAATCGGCGAGCGGCAGCTTCCCAAAGGCGAAGATGCAAGCTGCAGCACACAGGCACAGTGTGGGCAGCCTTCAGACTTAGAGAAAACAGTACTTTACCACTCTCCTGCCTTTTCCATGGTTATTCTATTGGAAAAGAACGAGTTTTGGACAACTACCTTTCATTCTTGCCAAACTCTTTGCAGACCCCCGTGCAAGCTTTAGAACAAGATTTTGGATGTTTTCTTTCCTGGCAGAGTTTCTCCTTGCAAGATATGGTGGAAAAGCTTTTTGCTGAGTGTAGAGCGGCAAGACACGCAGAAGACGCAGATACGCAGCTCTCCGAAGCTAAGTGCCGGTCCCGGGCTTCTTTCGGCACAAACCGCTCTCAGGAGCTCCCTGCGCTCGCCACAATGCTCTGTGTGCGAAGAAGCCGTTTCTTCGCCTCCGGGAGAATCGGCGAGCGGCAGCTTCCCAAAGGCGAAGATGCAAGCTGCAGCACACAGGCACAGTGTGGGCAGCCTTCAGACTTAAACAGTATTTTACCACTCTCCTGCCTTTTCCATGGTTATTCTATTGGAAAAGAACGAGTTTTGGACAACTACCTTTCATTCTTGCCAAACTCTTTGCAGACCCCCGTGCAAGCTTTAGAACAAGATTTTGGATGTTTTCTTTCCTGGCAGAGTTTCTCCTTGCAAGATATGGTGGAAAAGCTTTTGGCTGAGTGTAGAGCGGCAAGACACGCAGAAGACGCAGATACGCAGCTCTCCGAAGCTAAGTGCCGGTCCCGGGCTTCTTTCGGCACAAACCGCTCTCAGGAGCTCCCTGCGCTCGCCACAATGCTCTGTGTGCGAAGAAGCCGCTTCTTCGCCTCCGGGAGAATCGGCGAGCGGCAGCTTCCCAAAGGCGAAGATGCAAGCTGCAGCACACAGGCACAGTGTGGGCAGCCTTCAGACTTAGAGAAAACAGTACTTTACCACTCTCCTGCCTTTTCCATGGTTATTCTATTGGAAAAGAACGAGTTTTGGACAACTACCTTTCATTCTTGCCAAACTCTTTGCAGACCCCCGTGCAAGCTTTAGAACAAGATTTTGGATGTTTTCTTTCCTGGCAGAGTTTCTCCTTGCAAGATATGGTGGAAAAGCTTTTGGCTGAGTGTAGAGCGGCAAGACACGCAGAAGACACAGATACGCAGCTCTCCGAAGCTAAGTGCCGGTCCCGGGCTTCTTTCGGCACAAACCGCTCTCAGGAGCTCCCTGCGCTCGCCACAATGCTCTGTGTGCGAAGAAGCCGCTTCTTCGCCTGCGGGAGAATCGGCGAGCGGCAGCTTCCCAAAGGCGAAGATGCAAGCTGCAGCACACAGGCACAGTGTGGGCAGCCTTCAGACTTAGAGAAAACAGTACTTTACCACTCTCCTGCCTTTTCCATGGTTATTCTATTGGAAAAGAACGAGTTTTGGACAACTACCTTTCATTCTTGCCAAACTCTTTGCAGACCCCCGTGCAAGCTTTAGAACAAGATTTTGGATGTTTTCTTTCCTGGCAGAGTTTCTCCTTGCAAGATATGGTGGAAAAGCTTTTTGCTGAGTGTTGAGCGGCAAGACACGCAGAAGACGCAGATACGCAGCTCTCCGAAGCTAAGTGCCGGTCCCGGGCTTCTTTCGGCACAAACCGCTCTCAGGAGCTCCCTGCGCTCGCCACAATGCTCTGTGTGCGAAGAAGCCGCTTCTTCGCCTGCGGGAGAATCGGCGAGCGGCAGCTTCCCAAAGGCGAAGATGCAAGCTGCAGCACACAGGCACAGTGTGGGCAGCCTTCAGACTTAGAGAAAACAGTACTTTACCACTCTCCTGCCTTATCCATGGTTATTCTATTGGAAAAGAACGAGTTTTGGACAACTACCTTTCATTCTTGCCAAACTCTTTGCAGACCTCCGTGCAAGCTTTAGAACAAGATTTTGGATGTTTTCTTTCCTGGCAGAGTTTCTCCTTGCAAGATATGGTGGAAAAGCTTTTTGCTGAGTGTAGAGCGGCAAGACACGCAGAAGACGCAGATACGCAGCTCTCCGAAGCTAAGTGCCGGTCCCGGGCTTCTTTCGGCACAAACCGCTCTCAGGAGCTCCCTGCGCTCGCCACAATGCTCTGTGTGTGAAGAAGCCGCTTCTTCGCCTCCGGGAGAATCGGCGAGCGGCAGCTTCCCAAAGGCGAAGATGCAAGCTGCAGCACACAGGCACAGTGTGGGCAGCCTTCAGACTTAGAGAAAACAGTACTTTACCACTCTCCTGCCTTTTCCATGGTTATTCTATTGGAAAAGAACGAGTTTTGGACAACTACCTTTCATTCTTGCCAAACTCTTTGCAGACCCCCGTGCAAGCTTTAGAACAAGATTTTGGATGTTTTCTTTCCTGGCAGAGTTTCTCCTTGCAAGATATGGTGGAAAAGCTTTTTGCTGAGTGTAGAGCGGCAAGACACGCAGAAGACGCAGATACGCAGCTCTCCGAAGCTAAGTGCCGGTCCCGGGCTTCTTTCGGCACAAACCGCTCTCAGGAGCTCCCTGCGCTCGCCACAATGCTCTGTGTGCGAAGAAGCCGCTTCTTCGCCTGCGGGAGAATCGGCGAGCGGCAGCTTCCCAAAGGCGAAGATGCAAGCTGCAGCACACAGGCACAGTGTGGGCAGCCTTCAGACTTAGAGAAAACAGTACTTTACCACTCTCCTGCCTTTTCCATGGTTATTCTATTGGAAAAGAACGAGTTTTGGACAACTACCTTTCATTCTTGCCAAACTCTTTGCAGACCCCCGTGCAAGCTTTAGAACAAGATTTTGGATGTTTTCTTTCCTGGCAGAGTTTCTCCTTGCAAGATATGGTGGAAAAGCTTTTGGCTGAGTGTAGAGCGGCAAGACACGCAGAAGACGCAGATACGCAGCTCTCCGAAGCTAAGTGCCGGTCCCGGGCTTCTTTCGGCACAAAGCGCTCTCAGGAGCTCCCTGCGCTCGCCACAATGCTCTGTGTGCGAAGAAGCCGCTTCTTCGCCTCCGGGAGAATCGGCGAGCGGCAGCTTCCCAAAGGCGAAGATGCAAGCTGCAGCACACAGGCACAGTGTGGGCAGCCTTCAGACTTAGAGAAAACAGTACTTTACCACTCTCCTGCCTTTTCCATGGTTATTCTATTGGAAAAGAACGAGTTTTGGACAACTACCTTTCATTCTTGCCAAACTCTTTGCAGACCCCCGTGCAAGCTTTAGAACAAGATTTTGGATGTTTTCTTTCCTGGCAGAGTTTCTCCTTGCAAGATATGCTGGAAAAGCTTTTTGCTGAGTGTAGAGCGGCAAGACACGCAGAAGACGCAGATACGCAGCTCTCCGAAGCTAAGTGCCGGTCCCGGGCTTCTTTCGGCACAAACCGCTCTCAGGAGCTCCCTGCGCTCGCCACAATGCTCTGTGTGCGAAGAAGCCGCTTCTTCGCCTCCGGGAGAATCGGCGAGCGGCAGCTTCCCAAAGGCGAAGATGCAAGCTGCAGCACACAGGCACAGTGTGGGCAGCATTCAGACTTAGAGAAAACAGTACTTTACCACTCTCCTGCCTTTTCCATGGTTATTCTATTGGAAAAGAACGAGTTTTGGACAACTACCTTTCATTCTTGCCAAACTCTTTGCAGACCCCCGTGCAAGCTTTAGAACAAGATTTTGGATGTTTTCTTTCCTGGCAGAGTTTCTCCTTGCAAGATATGGTGGAAAAGCTTTTTGCTGAGTGTTGAGCGGCAAGACACGCAGAAGACGCAGATACGCAGCTCTCCGAAGCTAAGTGCCGGTCCCGGGCTTCTTTCGGCACAAACCGCTCTCAGGAGCTCCCTGCGCTCGCCACAATGCTCTGTGTGCGAAGAAGCCGCTTCTTCGCCTGCGGGAGAATCGGCGAGCGGCAGCTTCCCAAAGGCGAAGATGCAAGCTGCAGCACACAGGCACAGTGTGGGCAGCCTTCAGACTTAGAGAAAACAGTACTTTACCACTCTCCTGCCTTATCCATGGTTATTCTATTGGAAAAGAACGAGTTTTGGACAACTACCTTTCATTCTTGCCAAACTCTTTGCAGACCTCCGTGCAAGCTTTAGAACAAGATTTTGGATGTTTTCTTTCCTGGCAGAGTTTCTCCTTGCAAGATATGGTGGAAAAGTTTTTTGCTGAGTGTAGAGCGGCAAGACACGCAGAAGACGCAGATACGCAGCTCTCCGAAGCTAAGTGCCGGTCCCGGGCTTCTTTCGGCACAAAGCGCTCTCAGGAGCTCCCTGCGCTCGCCACAATGCTCTGTGTGCGAAGAAGCCGCTTCTTCGCCTCCGGGAGAATCGGCGAGCGGCAGCTTCCCAAAGGCGAAGATGCAAGCTGCAGCACACAGGCACAGTGTGGGCAGCCTTCAGACTTAGAGAAAACAGTACTTTACCACTCTCCTGCCTTTTCCATGGTTATTCTATTGGAAAAGAACGAGTTTTGGACAACTACCTTTCATTCTTGCCAAACTCTTTGCAGACCCCCGTGCAAGCTTTAGAACAAGATTTTGGATGTTTTCTTTCCTGGCAGAGTTTCTCCTTGCAAGATATGGTGGAAAAGCTTTTTGCTGAGTGTAGAGCGGCAAGACACGCAGAAGACGCAGATACGCAGCTCTCCGAAGCTAAGTGCCGGTCCCGGGCTTCTTTCGGCACAAACCGCTCTCAGGAGCTCCCTGCGCTCGCCACAATGCTCTGTGTGCGAAGAAGCCGCTTCTTCGCCTGCGGGAGAATCGGCGAGCGGCAGCTTCCCAAAGGCGAAGATGCAAGCTGCAGCACACAGGCACAGTGTGGGCAGCCTTCAGACTTAGAGAAAACAGTACTTTACCACTCTCCTGCCTTTTCCATGGTTATTCTATTGGAAAAGAACGAGTTTTGGACAACTACCTTTCATTCTTGCCAAACTCTTTGCAGACCCCCGTGCAAGCTTTAGAACAAGATTTTGGATGTTTTCTTTCCTGGCAGAGTTTCTCCTTGCAAGATATGGTGGAAAAGCTTTTTGCTGAGTGTAGAGCGGCAAGACACGCAGAAGACGCAGATACGCAGCTCTCCGAAGCTAAGTGCCGGTCCCGGGCTTCTTTCGGCACAAAGCGCTCTCAGGAGCTCCCTGCGCTCGCCACAATGCTCTGTGTGCGAAGAAGCCGCTTCTTCGCCTCCGGGAGAATCGGCGAGCGGCAGCTTCCCAAAGGCGAAGATGCAAGCTGCAGCACACAGGCACAGTGTGGGCAGCCTTCAGACTTAGAGAAAACAGTACTTTACCACTCTCCTGCCTTTTCCATGGTTATTCTATTGGAAAAGAACGAGTTTTGGACAACTACCTTTCATTCTTGCCAAACTCTTTGCAGACCCCCGTGCAAGCTTTAGAACAAGATTTTGGATGTTTTCTTTCCTGGCAGAGTTTCTCCTTGCAAGATATGGTGGAAAAGCTTTTTGCTGAGTGTAGAGCGGCAAGACACGCAGAAGACGCAGATACGCAGCTCTCCGAAGCTAAGTGCCGGTCCCGGGCTTCTTTCGGCACAAACCGCTCTCAGGAGCTCCCTGCGCTCGCCACAATGCTCTGTGTGCGAAGAAGCCGCTTCTTCGCCTCCGGGAGAATCGGCGAGCGGCAGCTTCCCAAAGGCGAAGATGCAAGCTGCAGCACACAGGCACAGTGTGGGCAGCCTTCAGACTTAGAGAAAACAGTACTTTACCACTCTCCTGCCTTTTCCATGGTTATTCTATTGGAAAAGAACGAGTTTTGGACAACTACCTTTCATTCTTGCCAAACTCTTTGCAGACCCCCGTGCAAGCTTTAGAACAAGATTTTGGATGTTTTCTTTCCTGGCAGAGTTTCTCCTTGCAAGATATGGTGGAAAAGCTTTTTGCTGAGTGTAGAGCGGCAAGACACGCAGAAGACGCAGATACGCAGCTCTCCGAAGCTAAGTGCCGGTCCCGGGCTTCTTTCGGCACAAACCGCTCTCAGGAGCTCCCTGCGCTCGCCACAATGCTCTGTGTGCGAAGAAGCCGCTTCTTCGCCTCCGGGAGAATCGGCGAGCGGCAGCTTCCCAAAGGCGAAGATGCAAGCTGCAGCACACAGGCACAGTGTGGGCAGCCTTCAGACTTAGAGAAAACAGTACTTTACCACTCTCCTGCCTTTTCCATGGTTATTCTATTGGAAAAGAACGAGTTTTGGACAACTACCTTTCATTCTTGCCAAACTCTTTGCAGACCCCCGAGCAAGCTTTAGAACAAGATTTTGGATGTTTTCTTTCCTGGCAGAGTTTCTCCTTGCAAGATATGCTGGAAAAGCTTTTTGCTGAGTGTAGAGCGGCAAGACACGCAGAACACGCAGATACGCAGCTCTCCGAAGCTAAGTGCCGGTCCCGGGCTTCTTTCGGCACAAACCGCTCTCAGGAGCTCCCTGCGCTCGCCACAATGCTCTGTGTGCGAAGAAGCCGCTTCTTCGCCTGCGGGAGAATCGGCGAGCGGCAGCTTCCCAAAGGCGAAGATGCAAGCTGCAGCACACAGGCACAGTGTGGGCAGCATTCAGACTTAGAGAAACAGTACTTTACCACTCTCCTGCCTTTTCCATGGTTATTCTATTGGAAAAGAACGAGTTTTGGACAACTACCTTTCATTCTTGCCAAACTCTTTGCACACCCCCGTGCAAGCTTTAGAACAAGATTTTGGATGTTTTCTTTCCTGGCAGAGTTTCTCCTTGCAAGATATGGTGGAAAAGCTTTTTGCTGAGTGTTGAGCGGCAAGACACGCAGAAGACGCAGATACGCAGCTCTCCGAAGCTAAGTGCCGGTCCCGGGCTTCTTTCGGCACAAACCGCTCTCAGGAGCTCCCTGCGCTCGCCACAATGCTCTGTGTGCGAAGAAGCCGCTTCTTCGCCTCCGGGAGAATCGGCGAGCGGCAGCTTCCCAAAGGCGAAGATGCAAGCTGCAGCACACAGGCACAGTGTGGGCAGCCTTCAGACTTAGAGAAAACAGTACTTTACCACTCTCCTGCCTTATCCATGGTTATTCTATTGGAAAAGAACGAGTTTTGGACAACTACCTTTCATTCTTGCCAAACTCTTTGCACACCCCCGTGCAAGCTTTAGAACAAGATTTTGGATGTTTTCTTTCCTGGCAGAGTTTCTCCTTGCAAGATATGGTGGAAAAGCTTTTTGCTGAGTGTAGAGCGGCAAGACACGCAGAAGACGCAGATACGCAGCTCTCCGAAGCTAAGTGCCGGTCCCGGGCTTCTTTCGGCACAAACCGCTCTCAGGAGCTCCCTGCGCTCGCCACAATGCTCTGTGTGCGAAGAAGCCGCTTCTTCGCCTCCGGGAGAATCGGCGAGCGGCAGCTTCCCAAAGGCGAAGATGCAAGCTGCAGCACACAGGCACAGTGTGGGCAGCCTTCAGACTTAGAGAAAACAGTACTTTACCACTCTCCTGCCTTTTCCATGGTTATTCTATTGGAAAAGAACGAGTTTTGGACAACTACCTTTCATTCTTGCCAAACTCTTTGCAGACCCCCGTGCAAGCTTTAGAACAAGATTTTGGATGTTTTCTTTCCTGGCAGAGTTTCTCCTTGCAAGATATGGTGGAAAAGCTTTTTGCTGAGTGTAGAGCGGCAAGACACGCAGAAGACGCAGATACGCAGCTCTCCGAAGCTAAGTGCCGGTCCCGGGCTTCTTTCGGCACAAACCGCTCTCAGGAGCTCCCTGCGCTCGCCACAATGCTCTGTGTGTGAAGAAGCCGCTTCTTCGCCTCCGGGAGAATCGGCGAGCGGCAGCTTCCCAAAGGCGAAGATGCAAGCTGCAGCACACAGGCACAGTGTGGGCAGCCTTCAGACTTAGAGAAAACAGTACTTTACCACTCTCCTGCCTTTTCCATGGTTATTCTATTGGAAAAGAACGAGTTTTGGACAACTACCTTTCATTCTTGCCAAACTCTTTGCAGACCCCCGTGCAAGCTTTAGAACAAGATTTTGGATGTTTTCTTTCCTGGCAGAGTTTCTCCTTGCAAGATATGGTGGAAAAGCTTTTTGCTGAGTGTAGAGCGGCAAGACACGCAGAAGACGCAGATACGCAGCTCTCCGAAGCTAAGTGCCGGTCCCGGGCTTCTTTCGGCACAAACCGCTCTCAGGAGCTCCCTGCGCTCGCCACAATGCTCTGTGTGCGAAGAAGCCGTTTCTTCGCCTCCGGGAGAATCGGCGAGCGGCAGCTTCCCAAAGGCGAAGATGCAAGCTGCAGCACACAGGCACAGTGTGGGCAGCCTTCAGACTTAAAAAGTACTTTACCACTCTCCTGCCTTTTCCATGGTTATTCTATTGGAAAAGAACGAGTTTTGGACAACTACCTTTCATTCTTGCCAAACTCTTTGCAGACCCCCGTGCAAGCTTTAGAACAAGATTTTGGACGTTTTCTTTCCTGGCAGAGTTTCTCCTTGCAAGATATGGTGGAAAAGCTTTTTGCTGAGTGTAGAGCGGCAAGACACGCAGAAGACGCAGATACGCAGCTCTCCGAAGCTAAGTGCCGGTCCCGGGCTTCTTTCGGCACAAACCGCTCTCAGGAGCTCCCTGCGCTCGCCACAATGCTCTGTGTGCGAAGAAGCCGCTTCTTCGCCTGCGGGAGAATCGGCGAGCGGCAGCTTCCCAAAGGCGAAGATGCAAGCTGCAGCACACAGGCACAGTGTGGGCAGCCTTCAGACTTAGAGAAAACAGTACTTTACCACTCTCCTGCCTTTTCCATGGTTATTCTATTGGAAAAGAACGAGTTTTGGACAACTACCTTTCATTCTTGCCAAACTCTTTGCAGACCCCCGTGCAAGCTTTAGAACAAGATTTTGGATGTTTTCTTTCCTGGCAGAGTTTCTCCTTGCAAGATATGGTGGAAAAGCTTTTGGCTGAGTGTAGAGCGGCAAGACACGCAGAAGACGCAGATACGCAGCTCTCCGAAGCTAAGTGCCGGTCCCGGGCTTCTTTCGGCACAAACCGCTCTCAGGAGCTCCCTGCGCTCGCCACAATGCTCTGTGTGCGAAGAAGCCGCTTCTTCGCCTGCGGGAGAATCGGCGAGCGGCAGCTTCCCAAAGGCGAAGATGCAAGCTGCAGCACACAGGCACAGTGTGGGCAGCCTTCAGACTTAGAGAAAACAGTACTTTACCACTCTCCTGCCTTTTCCATGGTTATTCTATTGGAAAAGAACGAGTTTTGGACAACTACCTTTCATTCTTGCCAAACTCTTTGCAGACCCCCGTGCAAGCTTTAGAACAAGATTTTGGATGTTTTCTTTCCTGGCAGAGTTTCTCCTTGCAAGATATGGTGGAAAAGCTTTTTGCTGAGTGTAGAGCGGCAAGACACGCAGAAGACGCAGATACGCAGCTCTCCGAAGCTAAGTGCCGGTCCCGGGCTTCTTTCGGCACAAACCGCTCTCAGGAGCTCCCTGCGCTCGCCACAATGCTCTGTGTGCGAAGAAGCCGCTTCTTCGCCTCCGGGAGAATCGGCGAGCGGCAGCTTCCCAAAGGCGAAGATGCAAGCTGCAGCACACAGGCACAGTGTGGGCAGCCTTCAGACTTAGAGAAAACAGTACTTTACCACTCTCCTGCCTTATCCATGGTTATTCTATTGGAAAAGAACGAGTTTTGGACAACTACCTTTCATTCTTGCCAAACTCTTTGCACACCCCCGTGCAAGCTTTAGAACAAGATTTTGGATGTTTTCTTTCCTGGCAGCGTTTCTCCTTGCAAGATATGGTGGAAAAGCTTTTGGCTGAGTGTAGAGCGGCAAGACACGCAGAAGACGCAGATACGCAGCTCTCCGAAGCTAAGTGCCGGTGCCGGGCTTCTTTCGGCACAAACCGCTCTCAGGAGCTCCCTGCGCTCGCCACAATGCTCTGTGTGCGAAGAAGCCGCTTCTTCGCCTGCGGGAGAATCGGCGAGCGGCAGCTTCCCAAAGGCGAAGATGCAAGCTGCAGCACACAGGCACAGTGTGGGCAGCCTTCAGACTTAGAGAAAACAGTACTTTACCACTCTCCTGCCTTTTCCATGGTTATTCTATTGGAAAAGAACGAGTTTTGGACAACTACATTTCATTCTTGCCAAACTCTTTGCAGACCCCCGTGCAAGCTTTAGAACAAGATTTTGGATGTTTTCTTTCCTGGCAGAGTTTCTCCTTGCAAGATATGGTGGAAAAGCTTTTTGCTGAGTGTAGAGCGGCAAGACACGCAGAAGACGCAGATACGCAGCTCTCCGAAGCTAAGTGCCGGTCCCGGGCTTCTTTCGGCACAAACCGCTCTCAGGAGCTCCCTGCGCTCGCCACAATGCTCTGTGTGTGAAGAAGCCGCTTCTTCGCCTCCGGGAGAATCGGCGAGCGGCAGCTTCCCAAAGGCGAAGATGCAAGCTGCAGCACACAGGCACAGTGTGGGCAGCCTTCAGACTTAGAGAAAACAGTACTTTACCACTCTCCTGCCTTTTCCATGGTTATTCTATTGGAAAAGAACGAGTTTTGGACAACTACCTTTCATTCTTGCCAAACTCTTTGCAGACCCCCGTGCAAGCTTTAGAACAAGATTTTGGATGTTTTCTTTCCTGGCAGAGTTTCTCCTTGCAAGATATGGTGGAAAAGCTTTTTGCTGAGTGTAGAGCGGCAAGACACGCAGAAGACGCAGATACGCAGCTCTCCGAAGCTAAGTGCCGGTCCCGGGCTTCTTTCGGCACAAACCGCTCTCAGGAGCTCCCTGCGCTCGCCACAATGCTCTGTGTGCGAAGAAGCCGTTTCTTCGCCTCCGGGAGAATCGGCGAGCGGCAGCTTCCCAAAGGCGAAGATGCAAGCTGTAGCACACAGGCACAGTGTGGGCAGCCTTCAGACTTAAAAAGTACTTTACCACTCTCCTGCCTTTTCCATGGTTATTCTATTGGAAAAGAACGAGTTTTGGACAACTACCTTTCATTCTTGCCAAACTCTTTGCAGACCCCCGTGCAAGCTTTAGAACAAGATTTTGGACGTTTTCTTTCCTGGCAGAGTTTCTCCTTGCAAGATATGGTGGAAAAGCTTTTTGCTGAGTGTAGAGCGGCAAGACACGCAGAAGACGCAGATACGCAGCTCTCCGAAGCTAAGTGCCGGTCCCGGGCTTCTTTCGGCACAAACCGCTCTCAGGAGCTCCCTGCGCTCGCCACAATGCTCTGTGTGCGAAGAAGCCGCTTCTTCGCCTCCGGGAGAATCGGCGAGCGGCAGCTTCCCAAAGGCGAAGATGCAAGCTGCAGCACACAGGCACAGTGTGGGCAGCCTTCAGACTTAGAGAAAACAGTACTTTACCACTCTCCTGCCTTATCCATGGTTATTCTATTGGAAAAGAACGAGTTTTGGACAACTACCTTTCATTCTTGCCAAACTCTTTGCAGACCTCCGTGCAAGCTTTAGAACAAGATTTTGGATGTTTTCTTTCCTGGCAGAGTTTCTCCTTGCAAGATATGGTGGAAAAGCTTTTTGCTGAGTGTAGAGCGGCAAGACACGCAGAAGACGCAGATACGCAGCTCTCCGAAGCTAAGTGCCGGTCCCGGGCTTCTTTCGGCACAAAGCGCTCTCAGGAGCTCCCTGCGCTCGCCACAATGCTCTGTGTGCGAAGAAGCCGCTTCTTCGCCTCCGGGAGAATCGGCGAGCGGCAGCTTCCGAAAGGCGAAGATGCAAGCTGCAGCACACAGGCACAGTGTGGGCAGCCTTCAGACTTAGAGAAAACAGTACTTTACCACTCTCCTGCCTTTTCCTTGGTTATTCTATTGGAAAAGAACGAGTTTTGGACAACTACCTTTCATTCTTGCCAAACTCTTTGCAGACCCCCGTGCAAGCTTTAGAACAAGATTTTGGATGTTTTCTTTCCTGGCAGAGTTTCTCCTTGCAAGATATGGTGGAAAAGCTTTTTGCTGAGTGTAGAGCGGCAAGACACGCAGAAGACGCAGATACGCAGCTCTCCGAAGCTAAGTGCCGGTCCCGGGCTTCTTTCGGCACAAACCGCTCTCAGGAGCTCCCTGCGCTCGCCACAATGCTCTGTGTGCGAAGAAGCCGCTTCTTCGCCTGCGGGAGAATCGGCGAGCGGCAGCTTCCCAAAGGCGAAGATGCAAGCTGCAGCACACAGGCACAGTGTGGGCAGCCTTCAGACTTAGAGAAAACAGTACTTTACCACTCTCCTGCCTTTTCCATGGTTATTCTATTGGAAAAGAACGAGTTTTGGACAACTACCTTTCATTCTTGCCAAACTCTTTGCAGACCCCCGTGCAAGCTTTAGAACAAGATTTTGGATGTTTTCTTTCCTGGCAGAGTTTCTCCTTGCAAGATATGGTGGAAAAGCTTTTTGCTGAGTGTAGAGCGGCAAGACACGCAGAAGACGCAGATACGCAGCTCTCCGAAGCTAAGTGCCGGTCCCGGGCTTCTTTCGGCACAAAGCGCTCTCAGGAGCTCCCTGCGCTCGCCACAATGCTCTGTGTGCGAAGAAGCCGCTTCTTCGCCTCCGGGAGAATCGGCGAGCGGCAGCTTCCCAAAGGCGAAGATGCAAGCTGCAGCACACAGGCACAGTGTGGGCAGCCTTCAGACTTAGAGAAAACAGTACTTTACCACTCTCCTGCCTTTTCCATGGTTATTCTATTGGAAAAGAACGAGTTTTGGACAACTACCTTTCATTCTTGCCAAACTCTTTGCAGACCCCCGTGCAAGCTTTAGAACAAGATTTTGGATGTTTTCTTTCCTGGCAGAGTTTCTCCTTGCAAGATATGGTGGAAAAGCTTTTTGCTGAGTGTAGAGCGGCAAGACACGCAGAAGACGCAGATACGCAGCTCTCCGAAGCTAAGTGCCGGTCCCGGGCTTCTTTCGGCACAAACCGCTCTCAGGAGCTCCCTGCGCTCGCCACAATGCTCTGTGTGCGAAGAAGCCGCTTCTTCGCCTCCGGGAGAATCGGCGAGCGGCAGCTTCCCAAAGGCGAAGATGCAAGCTGCAGCACACAGGCACAGTGTGGGCAGCCTTCAGACTTAGAGAAAACAGTACTTTACCACTCTCCTGCCTTTTCCATGGTTATTCTATTGGAAAAGAACGAGTTTTGGACAACTACCTTTCATTCTTGCCAAACTCTTTGCAGACCCCCGTGCAAGCTTTAGAACAAGATTTTGGATGTTTTCTTTCCTGGCAGAGTTTCTCCTTGCAAGATATGGTGGAAAAGCTTTTTGCTGAGTGTAGAGCGGCAAGACACGCAGAAGACGCAGATACGCAGCTCTCCGAAGCTAAGTGCCGGTCCCGGGCTTCTTTCGGCACAAACCGCTCTCAGGAGCTCCCTGCGCTCGCCACAATGCTCTGTGTGCGAAGAAGCCGCTTCTTCGCCTCCGGGAGAATCGGCGAGCGGCAGCTTCCCAAAGGCGAAGATGCAAGCTGCAGCACACAGGCACAGTGTGGGCAGCCTTCAGACTTAGAGAAAACAGTACTTTACCACTCTCCTGCCTTTTCCATGGTTATTCTATTGGAAAAGAACGAGTTTTGGACAACTACCTTTCATTCTTGCCAAACTCTTTGCAGACCCCCGAGCAAGCTTTAGAACAAGATTTTGGATGTTTTCTTTCCTGGCAGAGTTTCTCCTTGCAAGATATGCTGGAAAAGCTTTTTGCTGAGTGTAGAGCGGCAAGACACGCAGAACACGCAGATACGCAGCTCTCCGAAGCTAAGTGCCGGTCCCGGGCTTCTTTCGGCACAAACCGCTCTCAGGAGCTCCCTGCGCTCGCCACAATGCTCTGTGTGCGAAGAAGCCGCTTCTTCGCCTCCGGGAGAATCGGCGAGCGGCAGCTTCCCAAAGGCGAAGATGCAAGCTGCAGCACACAGGCACAGTGTGGGCAGCATTCAGACTTAGAGAAACAGTACTTTACCACTCTCCTGCCTTTTCCATGGTTATTCTATTGGAAAAGAACGAGTTTTGGACAACTACCTTTCATTCTTGCCAAACTCTTTGCACACCCCCGTGCAAGCTTTAGAACAAGATTTTGGATGTTTTCTTTCCTGGCAGAGTTTCTCCTTGCAAGATATGGTGGAAAAGCTTTTTGCTGAGTGTTGAGCGGCAAGACACGCAGAAGACGCAGATACGCAGCTCTCCGAAGCTAAGTGCCGGTCCCGGGCTTCTTTCGGCACAAACCGCTCTCAGGAGCTCCCTGCGCTCGCCACAATGCTCTGTGTGCGAAGAAGCCGCTTCTTCGCCTCCGGGAGAATCGGCGAGCGGCAGCTTCCCAAAGGCGAAGATGCAAGCTGCAGCACACAGGCACAGTGTGGGCAGCCTTCAGACTTAGAGAAAACAGTACTTTACCACTCTCCTGCCTTATCCATGGTTATTCTATTGGAAAAGAACGAGTTTTGGACAACTACCTTTCATTCTTGCCAAACTCTTTGCACACCCCCGTGCAAGCTTTAGAACAAGATTTTGGATGTTTTCTTTCCTGGCAGAGTTTCTCCTTGCAAGATATGGTGGAAAAGCTTTTTGCTGAGTGTAGAGCGGCAAGACACGCAGAAGACGCAGATACGCAGCTCTCCGAAGCTAAGTGCCGGTCCCGGGCTTCTTTCGGCACAAACCGCTCTCAGGAGCTCCCTGCGCTCGCCACAATGCTCTGTGTGCGAAGAAGCCGCTTCTTCGCCTCCGGGAGAATCGGCGAGCGGCAGCTTCCCAAAGGCGAAGATGCAAGCTGCAGCACACAGGCACAGTGTGGGCAGCCTTCAGACTTAGAGAAAACAGTACTTTACCACTCTCCTGCCTTTTCCATGGTTATTCTATTGGAAAAGAACGAGTTTTGGACAACTACCTTTCATTCTTGCCAAACTCTTTGCAGACCCCCGTGCAAGCTTTAGAACAAGATTTTGGATGTTTTCTTTCCTGGCAGAGTTTCTCCTTGCAAGATATGGTGGAAAAGCTTTTTGCTGAGTGTAGAGCGGCAAGACACGCAGAAGACGCAGATACGCAGCTCTCCGAAGCTAAGTGCCGGTCCCGGGCTTCTTTCGGCACAAACCGCTCTCAGGAGCTCCCTGCGCTCGCCACAATGCTCTGTGTGTGAAGAAGCCGCTTCTTCGCCTCCGGGAGAATCGGCGAGCGGCAGCTTCCCAAAGGCGAAGATGCAAGCTGCAGCACACAGGCACAGTGTGGGCAGCCTTCAGACTTAGAGAAAACAGTACTTTACCACTCTCCTGCCTTTTCCATGGTTATTCTATTGGAAAAGAACGAGTTTTGGACAACTACCTTTCATTCTTGCCAAACTCTTTGCAGACCCCCGTGCAAGCTTTAGAACAAGATTTTGGATGTTTTCTTTCCTGGCAGAGTTTCTCCTTGCAAGATATGGTGGAAAAGCTTTTTGCTGAGTGTAGAGCGGCAAGACACGCAGAAGACGCAGATACGCAGCTCTCCGAAGCTAAGTGCCGGTCCCGGGCTTCTTTCGGCACAAACCGCTCTCAGGAGCTCCCTGCGCTCGCCACAATGCTCTGTGTGCGAAGAAGCCGTTTCTTCGCCTCCGGGAGAATCGGCGAGCGGCAGCTTCCCAAAGGCGAAGATGCAAGCTGCAGCACACAGGCACAGTGTGAGCAGCCTTCAGACTTAAAAAGTACTTTACCACTCTCCTGCCTTTTCCATGGTTATTCTATTGGAAAAGAACGAGTTTTGGACAACTACCTTTCATTCTTGCCAAACTCTTTGCAGACCCCCGTGCAAGCTTTAGAACAAGATTTTGGACGTTTTCTTTCCTGGCAGAGTTTCTCCTTGCAAGATATGGTGGAAAAGCTTTTTGCTGAGTGTAGAGCGGCAAGACACGCAGAAGACGCAGATACGCAGCTCTCCGAAGCTAAGTGCCGGTCCCGGGCTTCTTTCGGCACAAACCGCTCTCAGGAGCTCCCTGCGCTCGCCACAATGCTCTGTGTGCGAAGAAGCCGCTTCTTCGCCTGCGGGAGAATCGGCGAGCGGCAGCTTCCCAAAGGCGAAGATGCAAGCTGCAGCACACAGGCACAGTGTGGGCAGCCTTCAGACTTAGAGAAAACAGTACTTTACCACTCTCCTGCCTTTTCCATGGTTATTCTATTGGAAAAGAACGAGTTTTGGACAACTACCTTTCATTCTTGCCAAACTCTTTGCAGACCCCCGTGCAAGCTTTAGAACAAGATTTTGGATGTTTTCTTTCCTGGCAGAGTTTCTCCTTGCAAGATATGGTGGAAAAGCTTTTGGCTGAGTGTAGAGCGGCAAGACACGCAGAAGACGCAGATACGCAGCTCTCCGAAGCTAAGTGCCGGTCCCGGGCTTCTTTCGGCACAAACCGCTCTCAGGAGCTCCCTGCGCTCGCCACAATGCTCTGTGTGCGAAGAAGCCGCTTCTTCGCCTCCGGGAGAATCGGCGAGCGGCAGCTTCCCAAAGGCGAAGATGCAAGCTGCAGCACACAGGCACAGTGTGGGCAGCCTTCAGACTTAGAGAAAACAGTACTTTACCACTCTCCTGCCTTTTCCATGGTTATTCTATTGGAAAAGAACGAGTTTTGGACAACTACCTTTCATTCTTGCCAAACTCTTTGCAGACCCCCGTGCAAGCTTTAGAACAAGATTTTGGATGTTTTCTTTCCTGGCAGAGTTTCTCCTTGCAAGATATGGTGGAAAAGCTTTTTGCTGAGTGTAGAGCGGCAAGACACGCAGAAGACGCAGATACGCAGCTCTCCGAAGCTAAGTGCCGGTCCCGGGCTTCTTTCGGCACAAACCGCTCTCAGGAGCTCCCTGCGCTCGCCACAATGCTCTGTGTGCGAAGAAGCCGCTTCTTCGCCTGCGGGAGAATCGGCGAGCGGCAGCTTCCCAAAGGCGAAGATGCAAGCTGCAGCACACAGGCACAGTGTGGGCAGCCTTCAGACTTAGAGAAAACAGTACTTTACCACTCTCCTGCCTTTTCCATGGTTATTCTATTGGAAAAGAACGAGTTTTGGACAACTACCTTTCATTCTTGCCAAACTCTTTGCAGACCCCCGTGCAAGCTTTAGAACAAGATTTTGGATGTTTTCTTTCCTGGCAGAGTTTCTCCTTGCAAGATATGGTGGAAAAGCTTTTTGCTGAGTGTAGAGCGGCAAGACACGCAGAAGACGCAGATACGCAGCTCTCCGAAGCTAAGTGCCGGTCCCGGGCTTCTTTCGGCACAAACCGCTCTCAGGAGCTCCCTGCGCTCGCCACAATGCTCTGTGTGCGAAGAAGCCGCTTCTTCGCCTCCGGGAGAATCGGCGAGCGGCAGCTTCCCAAAGGCGAAGGTGCAAGCTGCACCACACAGGCACAGTGTGGGCAGCCTTCAGACTTAGAGAAAACAGTACTTTACCACTCTCCTGCCTTTTCCATGGTTATTCTATTGGAAAAGAACGAGTTTTGGACAACTACCTTTCATTCTTGCCAAACTCTTTGCAGACCCCCGTGCAAGCTTTAGAACAAGATTTTGGATGTTTTCTTTCCTGGCAGAGTTTCTCCTTGCAAGATATGGTGGAAAAGCTTTTTGCTGAGTGTAGAGCGGCAAGACACGCAGAAGACGCAGATACGCAGCTCTCCGAAGCTAAGTGCCGGTCCCGGGCTTCTTTCGGCACAAACCGCTCTCAGGAGCTCCCTGCGCTCGCCACAATGCTCTGTGTGCGAAGAAGCCGCTTCTTCGCCTGCGGGAGAATCGGCGAGCGGCAGCTTCCCAAAGGCGAAGATGCAAGCTGCAGCACACAGGCACAGTGTGGGCAGCCTTCAGACAGAGAAAACAGTACTTTACCACTCTCCTGCCTTTTCCATGGTTATTCTATTGGAAAAGAACGAGTTTTGGACAACTACCTTTCATTCTTGCCAAACTCTTTGCAGACCCCCGTGCAAGCTTTAGAACAAGATTTTGGATGTTTTCTTTCCTGGCAGAGTTTCTCCTTGCAAGATATGGTGGAAAAGCTTTTTGCTGAGTGTAGAGCGGCAAGACACGCAGAAGACGCAGATACGCAGCTCTCCGAAGCTAAGTGCCGGTCCCGGGCTTCTTTCGGCACAAACCGCTCTCAGGAGCTCCCTGCGCTCGCCACAATGCTCTGTGTGTGAAGAAGCCGCTTCTTCGCCTCCGGGAGAATCGGCGAGCGGCAGCTTCCCAAAGGCGAAGATGCAAGCTGCAGCACACAGGCACAGTGTGGGCAGCCTTCAGACTTAGAGAAAACAGTACTTTACCACTCTCCTGCCTTTTCCATGGTTATTCTATTGGAAAAGAACGAGTTTTGGACAACTACCTTTCATTCTTGCCAAACTCTTTGCAGACCCCCGTGCAAGCTTTAGAACAAGATTTTGGATGTTTTCTTTCCTGGCAGAGTTTCTCCTTGCAAGATATGGTGGAAAAGCTTTTTGCTGAGTGTAGAGCGGCAAGACACGCAGAAGACGCAGATACGCAGCTCTCCGAAGCTAAGTGCCGGTCCCGGGCTTCTTTCGGCACAAACCGCTCTCAGGAGCTCCCTGCGCTCGCCACAATGCTCTGTGTGCGAAGAAGCCGTTTCTTCGCCTCCGGGAGAATCGGCGAGCGGCAGCTTCCCAAAGGCGAAGATGCAAGCTGCAGCACACAGGCACAGTGTGGGCAGCCTTCAGACTTAAAAAGTACTTTACCACTCTCCTGCCTTTTCCATGGTTATTCTATTGGAAAAGAACGAGTTTTGGACAACTACCTTTCATTCTTGCCAAACTCTTTGCAGACCCCCGTGCAAGCTTTAGAACAAGATTTTGGACGTTTTCTTTCCTGGCAGAGTTTCTCCTTGCAAGATATGGTGGAAAAGCTTTTTGCTGAGTGTAGAGCGGCAAGACACGCAGAAGACGCAGATACGCAGCTCTCCGAAGCTAAGTGCTGGTCCCGGGCTTCTTTCGGCACAAACCGCTCTCAGGAGCTCCCTGCGCTCGCCACAATGCTCTGTGTGCGAAGAAGCCGCTTCTTCGCCTGCGGGAGAATCGGCGAGCGGCAGCTTCCCAAAGGCGAAGATGCAAGCTGCAGCACACAGGCACAGTGTGGGCAGCCTTCAGACTTAGAGAAAACAGTACTTTACCACTCTCCTGCCTTTTCCATGGTTATTCTATTGGAAAAGAACGAGTTTTGGACAACTACCTTTCATTCTTGCCAAACTCTTTGCAGACCCCCGTGCAAGCTTTAGAACAAGATTTTGGATGTTTTCTTTCCTGGCAGAGTTTCTCCTTGCAAGATATGGTGGAAAAGCTTTTTGCTGAGTGTAGAGCGGCAAGACACGCAGAAGATGCAGATACGCAGCTCTCCGAAGCTAAGTGCCGGTCCCGGGCTTCTTTCGGCACAAACCGCTCTCAGGAGCTCCCTGCGCTCGCCACAATGCTCTGTGTGCGAAGAAGCCGCTTCTTCGCCTCCGGGAGAATCGGCGAGCGGCAGCTTCCCAAAGGCGAAGATGCAAGCTGCAGCACACAGGCACAGTGTGGGCAGCCTTCAGACTTAGAGAAAACAGTACTTTACCACTCTCCTGCCTTTTCCATGGTTATTCTATTGGAAAAGAACGAGTTTTGGACAACTACCTTTCATTCTTGCCAAACTCTTTGCACACCCCCGTGCAAGCTTTAGAACAAGATTTTGGATGTTTTCTTTCCTGGCAGAGTTTCTCCTTGCAAGATATGCTGGAAAAGCTTTTTGCTGAGTGTAGAGCGGCAAGACACGCAGAAGACGCAGATACGCAGCTCTCCGAAGCTAAGTGCCGGTCCCGGGCTTCTTTCGGCACAAACCGCTCTCAGGAGCTCCCTGCGCTCGCCACAATGCTCTGTGTGCGAAGAAGCCGCTTCTTCGCCTCCGGGAGAATCGGCGAGCGGCAGCTTCCCAAAGGCGAAGATGCAAGCTGCAGCACACAGGCACAGTGTGGGCAGCCTTCAGACTTAGAGAAAACAGTACTTTACCACTCTCCTGCCTTATCCATGGTTATTCTATTGGAAAAGAACGAGTTTTGGACAACTACCTTTCATTCTTGCCAAACTCTTTGCAGACCCCCGTGCAAGCTTTAGAACAAGATTTTGGATGTTTTCTTTCCTGGCAGAGTTTCTCCTTGCAAGATATGGTGGAAAAGCTTTTTGCTGAGTGTAGAGCGGCAAGACACGCAGAAGACGCAGATACGCAGCTCTCCGAAGCTAAGTGCCGGTCCCGGGCTTCTTTCGGCACAAACCGCTCTCAGGAGCTCCCTGCGCTCGCCACAATGCTCTGTGTGCGAAGAAGCCGTTTCTTCGCCTCCGGGAGAATCGGCGAGCGGCAGCTTCCCAAAGGCGAAGATGCAAGCTGCAGCACACAGGCACAGTGTGGGCAGCCTTCAGACTTAGAGAAAACAGTACTTTACCACTCTCCTGCCTTTTCCATGGTTATTCTATTGGAAAAGAACGAGTTTTGGACAACTACCTTTCATTCTTGCCAAACTCTTTGCAGACCCCCGTGCAAGCTTTAGAACAAGATTTTGGATGTTTTCTTTCCTGGCAGAGTTTCTCCTTGCAAGATATGGTGGAAAAGCTTTTGGCTGAGTGTAGAGCGGCAAGACACGCAGAAGACGCAGATACGCAGCTCTCCGAAGCTAAGTGCCGGTCCCAGGCTTCTTTCGGCACAAACCGCTCTCAGGAGCTCCCTGCGCTCGCCACAATGCTCTGTGTGCGAAGAAGCCGCTTCTTCGCCTGCGGGAGAATCGGCGAGCGGCAGCTTGCCAAAGGCGAAGATGCAAGCTGCAGCACACAGGCACAGTGTGGGCAGCCTTCAGACTTAGAGAAAACAGTACTTTACCACTCTCCTGCCTTTTCCATGGTTATTCTATTGGAAAAGAACGAGTTTTGGACAACTACCTTTCATTCTTGCCAAACTCTTTGCAGACCCCCGTGCAAGCTTTAGAACAAGATTTTGGATGTTTTCTTTCCTGGCAGAGTTTCTCCTTGCAAGATATGGTGGAAAAGCTTTTTGCTGAGTGTAGAGCAGCAAGACACGCAGAAGACGCAGATACGCAGCTCTCCGAAGCTAAGTGCCGGTCCCGGGCTTCTTTCGGCACAAACCGCTCTCAGGAGCTCCCTGCGCTCGCCACAATGCTCTGTGTGCGAAGAAGCCGCTTCTTCGCCTCCGGGAGAATCGGCGAGCGGCAGCTTCCCAAAGGCGAAGATGCAAGCTGCAGCACACAGGCACAGTGTGGGCAGCCTTCAGACTTAGAGAAAACAGTACTTTACCACTCTCCTGCCTTTTCCATGGTTATTCTATTGGAAAAGAACGAGTTTTGGACAACTACCTTTCATTCTTGCCAAACTCTTTGCAGACCCCCGTGCAAGCTTTAGAACAAGATTTTGGATGTTTTCTTTCCTGGCAGAGTTTCTCCTTGCAAGATATGGTGGAAAAGCTTTTTGCTGAGTGTAGAGCGGCAAGACACGCAGAAGACGCAGATACGCAGCTCTCCGAAGCTAAGTGCCGGTCCCGGGCTTCTTTCGGCACAAACCGCTCTCAGGAGCTCCCTGCGCTCGCCACAATGCTCTGTGTGCGAAGAAGCCGCTTCTTCGCCTCCGGGAGAATCGGCGAGCGGCAGCTTCCCAAAGGCGAAGATGCAAGCTGCAGCACACAGGCACAGTGTGGGCAGCCTTCAGACTTAGAGAAAACAGTACTTTACCACTCTCCTGCCTTATCCATGGTTATTCTATTGGAAAAGAACGAGTTTTGGACAACTACCTTTCATTCTTGCCAAACTCTTTGCACACCCCCGTGCAAGCTTTAGAACAAGATTTTGGATGTTTTCTTTCCTGGCAGAGTTTCTCCTTGCAAGATATGGTGGAAAAGCTTTTGGCTGAGTGTAGAGCGGCAAGACACGCAGAAGACGCAGATACGCAGCTCTCCGAAGCTAAGTGCCGGTCCCGGGCTTCTTTCGGCACAAACCGCTCTCAGGAGCTCCCTGCGCTCGCCACAATGCTCTGTGTGCGAAGAAGCCGCTTCTTCGCCTCCGGGAGAATCGGCGAGCGGCAGCTTCCCAAAGGCGAAGATGCAAGCTGCAGCACACAGGCACAGTGTGGGCAGCCTTCAGACTTAGAGAAAACAGTACTTTACCACTCTCCTGCCTTTTCCATGGTTATTCTATTGGAAAAGAACGAGTTTTGGACAACTACCTTTCATTCTTGCCAAACTCTTTGCAGACCCCCGTGCAAGCTTTAGAACAAGATTTTGGATGTTTTCTTTCCTGGCAGAGTTTCTCCTTGCAAGATATGCTGGAAAAGCTTTTTGCTGAGTGTAGAGCGGCAAGACACGCAGAAGACGCAGATACGCAGCTCTCCGAAGCTAAGTGCCGGTGCCGGGCTTCTTTCGGCACAAACCGCTCTCAGGAGCTCCCTGCGCTCGCCACAATGCTCTGTGTGCGAAGAAGCCGCTTCTTCGCCTGCGGGAGAATCGGCGAGCGGCAGCTTCCCAAAGGCGAAGATGCAAGCTGCAGCACACAGGCACAGTGTGGGCAGCCTTCAGACTTAGAGAAAACAGTACTTTACCACTCTCCTGCCTTTTCCATGGTTATTCTATTGGAAAAGAACGAGTTTTGGACAACTACCTTTCATTCTTGCCAAACTCTTTGCAGACCTCCGTGCAAGCTTTAGAACAAGATTTTGGATGTTTTCTTTCCTGGCAGAGTTTCTCCTTGCAAGATATGGTGGAAAAGCTTTTTGCTGAGTGTAGAGCGGCAAGACACGCAGAAGACGCAGATACGCAGCTCTCCGAAGCTAAGTGCCGGTCCCGGGCTTCTTTCGGCACAAAGCGCTGTCAGGAGCTCCCTGCGCTCGCCACAATGCTCTGTGTGCGAAGAAGCCGCTTCTTCGCCTCCGGGAGAATCGGCGAGCGGCAGCTTCCCAAAGGCGAAGATGCAAGCTGCAGCACACAGGCACAATGTGGGCAGCCTTCAGACTTAGAGAAAACAGTACTTTACCACTCTCCTGCCTTTTCCATGGTTATTCTATTGGAAAAGAACGAGTTTTGGACAACTACCTTTCATTCTTGCCAAACTCTTTGCAGACCCCCGTGCAAGCTTTAGAACAAGATTTTGGATGTTTTCTTTCCTGGCAGAGTTTCTCCTTGCAAGATATGCTGGAAAAGCTTTTGGCTGAGTGTAGAGCGGCAAGACACGCAGAAGACGCAGATACGCAGCTCTCCGAAGCTAAGTGCCGGTCCCGGGCTTCTTTCGGCACAAACCGCTCTCAGGAGCTCCCTGCGCTCGCCACAATGCTCTGTGTGCGAAGAAGCCGCTTCTTCGCCTGCGGGAGAATCGGCGAGCGGCAGCTTCCCAAAGGCGAAGATGCAAGCTGCAGCACACAGGCACAGTGTGGGCAGCCTTCAGACTTAGAGAAAACAGTACTTTACCACTCTCCTGCCTTTTCCATGGTTATTCTATTGGAAAAGAACGAGTTTTGGACAACTACCTTTCATTCTTGCCAAACTCTTTGCAGACCCCCGTGCAAGCTTTAGAACAAGATTTTGGATGTTTTCTTTCCTGGCAGAGTTTCTCCTTGCAAGATATGGTGGAAAAGCTTTTTGCTGAGTGTAGAGCGGCAAGACACGCAGAAGATGCAGATACGCAGCTCTCCGAAGCTAAGTGCCGGTCCCGGGCTTCTTTCGGCACAAACCGCTCTCAGGAGCTCCCTGCGCTCGCCACAATGCTCTGTGTGCGAAGAAGCCGCTTCTTCGCCTCCGGGAGAATCGGCGAGCGGCAGCTTCCCAAAGGCGAAGATGCAAGCTGCAGCACACAGGCACAGTGTGGGCAGCCTTCAGACTTAAAAAGTACTTTACCACTCTCCTGCCTTTTCCATGGTTATTCTATTGGAAAAGAACGAGTTTTGGACAACTACCTTTCATTCTTGCCAAACTCTTTGCACACCCCCGTGCAAGCTTTAGAACAAGATTTTGGATGTTTTCTTTCCTGGCAGAGTTTCTCCTTGCAAGATATGCTGGAAAAGCTTTTTGCTGAGTGTAGAGCGGCAAGACACGCAGAAGACGCAGATACGCAGCTCTCCGAAGCTAAGTGCCGGTCCCGGGCTTCTTTCGGCACAAACCGCTCTCAGGAGCTCCCTGCGCTCGCCACAATGCTCTGTGTGCGAAGAAGCCGCTTCTTCGCCTGCGGGAGAATCGGCGAGCGGCAGCTTCCCAAAGGCGAAGATGCAAGCTGCAGCACACAGGCACAGTGTGGGCAGCCTTCAGACTTAGAGAAAACAGTACTTTACCACTCTCCTGCCTTATCCATGGTTATTCTATTGGAAAAGAACGAGTTTTGGACAACTACCTTTCATTCTTGCCAAACTCTTTGCAGACCCCCGTGCAAGCTTTAGAACAAGATTTTGGATGTTTTCTTTCCTGGCAGAGTTTCTCCTTGCAAGATATGGTGGAAAAGCTTTTGGCTGAGTGTAGAGCGGCAAGACACGCAGAAGACGCAGATACGCAGCTCTCCGAAGCTAAGTGCCGGTCCCGGGCTTCTTTCGGCACAAACCGCTCTCAGGAGCTCCCTGCGCTCGCCACAATGCTCTGTGTGCGAAGAAGCCGCTTCTTCGCCTCCGGGAGAATCGGCGAGCGGCAGCTTCCCAAAGGCGAAGATGCAAGCTGCAGCACACAGGCACAGTGTGGGCAGCCTTCAGACTTAGAGAAAACAGTACTTTACCACTCTCCTGCCTTTTCCATGGTTATTCTATTGGAAAAGAACGAGTTTTGGACAACTACCTTTCATTCTTGCCAAACTCTTTGCAGACCCCCGTGCAAGCTTTAGAACAAGATTTTGGATGTTTTCTTTCCTGGCAGAGTTTCTCCTTGCAAGATATGGTGGAAAAGCTTTTGGCTGAGTGTAGAGCGGCAAGACACGCAGAAGACGCAGATACGCAGCTCTCCGAAGCTAAGTGCCGGTGCCGGGCTTCTTTCGGCACAAACCGCTCTCAGGAGCTCCCTGCGCTCGCCACAATGCTCTGTGTGCGAAGAAGCCGCTTCTTCGCCTCCGGGAGAATCGGCGAGCGGCAGCTTCCCAAAGGCGAAGATGCAAGCTGCAGCACACAGGCACAGTGTGGGCAGCCTTCAGACTTAGAGAAAACAGTACTTTACCACTCTCCTGCCTTTTCCATGGTTATTCTATTGGAAAAGAACGAGTTTTGGACAACTACCTTTCATTCTTGCCAAACTCTTTGCAGACCCCCGTGCAAGCTTTAGAACAAGATTTTGGATGTTTTCTTTCCTGGCAGAGTTTCTCCTTGCAAGATATGCTGGAAAAGCTTTTTGCTGAGTGTAGAGCGGCAAGACACGCAGAAGATGCAGATACGCAGCTCTCCGAAGCTAAGTGCCGGTCCCGGGCTTCTTTCGGCACAAACCGCTCTCAGGAGCTCCCTGCGCTCGCCACAATGCTCTGTGTGCGAAGAAGCCGCTTCTTCGCCTCCGGGAGAATCGGCGAGCGGCAGCTTCCCAAAGGCGAAGATGCAAGCTGCAGCACACAGGCACAGTGTGGGCAGCCTTCAGACTTAAAAAGTACTTTACCACTCTCCTGCCTTTTCCATGGTTATTCTATTGGAAAAGAACGAGTTTTGGACAACTACCTTTCATTCTTGCCAAACTCTTTGCACACCCCCGTGCAAGCTTTAGAACAAGATTTTGGATGTTTTCTTTCCTGGCAGAGTTTCTCCTTGCAAGATATGCTGGAAAAGCTTTTTGCTGAGTGTAGAGCGGCAAGACACGCAGAAGACGCAGATACGCAGCTCTCCGAAGCTAAGTGCCGGTCCCGGGCTTCTTTCGGCACAAACCGCTCTCAGGAGCTCCCTGCGCTCGCCACAATGCTCTGTGTGCGAAGAAGCCGCTTCTTCGCCTGCGGGAGAATCGGCGAGCGGCAGCTTCCCAAAGGCGAAGATGCAAGCTGCAGCACACAGGCACAGTGTGGGCAGCCTTCAGACTTAGAGAAAACAGTACTTTACCACTCTCCTGCCTTATCCATGGTTATTCTATTGGAAAAGAACGAGTTTTGGACAACTACCTTTCATTCTTGCCAAACTCTTTGCAGACCCCCGTGCAAGCTTTAGAACAAGATTTTGGATGTTTTCTTTCCTGGCAGAGTTTCTCCTTGCAAGATATGGTGGAAAAGCTTTTTGCTGAGTGTAGAGCGGCAAGACACGCAGAAGACGCAGATACGCAGCTCTCCGAAGCTAAGTGCCGGTCCCGGGCTTCTTTCGGCACAAACCGCTCTCAGGAGCTCCCTGCGCTCGCCACAATGCTCTGTGTGCGAAGAAGCCGCTTCTTCGCCTCCGGGAGAATCGGCGAGCGGCAGCTTCCCAAAGGCGAAGATGCAAGCTGCAGCACACAGGCACAGTGTGGGCAGCCTTCAGACTTAGAGAAAACAGTACTTTACCACTCTCCTGCCTTTTCCATGGTTATTCTATTGGAAAAGAACGAGTTTTGGACAACTACCTTTCATTCTTGCCAAACTCTTTGCAGACCCCCGTGCAAGCTTTAGAACAAGATTTTGGATGTTTTCTTTCCTGGCAGAGTTTCTCCTTGCAAGATATGGTGGAAAAGCTTTTGGCTGAGTGTAGAGCGGCAAGACACGCAGAAGACGCAGATACGCAGCTCTCCGAAGCTAAGTGCCGGTGCCGGGCTTCTTTCGGCACAAACCGCTCTCAGGAGCTCCCTGCGCTCGCCACAATGCTCTGTGTGCGAAGAAGCCGCTTCTTCGCCTCCGGGAGAATCGGCGAGCGGCAGCTTCCCAAAGGCGAAGATGCAAGCTGCAGCACACAGGCACAGTGTGGGCAGCCTTCAGACTTAGAGAAAACAGTACTTTACCACTCTCCTGCCTTTTCCATGGTTATTCTATTGGAAAAGAACGAGTTTTGGACAACTACCTTTCATTCTTGCCAAACTCTTTGCAGACCCCCGTGCAAGCTTTAGAACAAGATTTTGGATGTTTTCTTTCCTGGCAGAGTTTCTCCTTGCAAGATATGCTGGAAAAGCTTTTTGCTGAGTGTAGAGCGGCAAGACACGCAGAAGACGCAGATACGCAGCTCTCCGAAGCTAAGTGCCGGTCCCGGGCTTCTTTCGGCACAAACCGCTCTCAGGAGCTCCCTGCGCTCGCCACAATGCTCTGTGTGCGAAGAAGCCGCTTCTTCGCCTCCGGGAGAATCGGCGAGCGGCAGCTTCCCAAAGGCGAAGATGCAAGCTGCAGCACACAGGCACAGTGTGGGCAGCCTTCAGACTTAGAGAAAACAGAACTTTACCACTCTCCTGCCTTTTCCATGGTTATTCTATTGGAAAAGAACGAGTTTTGGACAACTACCTTTCATTCTTGCCAAACTCTTTGCACACCCCCGTGCAAGCTTTAGAACAAGATTTTGGATGTTTTCTTTCCTGGCAGAGTTTCTCCTTGCAAGATATGGTGGAAAAGCTTTTGGCTGAGTGTAGAGCGGCAAGACACGCAGAAGACGCAGATACGCAGCTCTCCGAAGCTAAGTGCCGGTCCCGGGCTTCTTTCGGCACAAACCGCTCTCAGGAGCTCCCTGCGCTCGCCACAATGCTCTGTGTGCGAAGAAGCCGCTTCTTCGCCTCCGGGAGAATCGGCGAGCGGCAGCTTCCCAAAGGCGAAGATGCAAGCTGCAGCACACAGGCACAGTGTGGGCAGCCTTCAGACTTAGAGAAAACAGTACTTTACCACTCTCCTGCCTTATCCATGGTTATTCTATTGGAAAAGAACGAGTTTTGGACAACTACCTTTCATTCTTGCCAAACTCTTTGCAGACCCCCGTGCAAGCTTTAGAACAAGATTTTGGATGTTTTCTTTCCTGGCAGAGTTTCTCCTTGCAAGATATGGTGGAAAAGCTTTTTGCTGAGTGTAGAGCGGCAAGACACGCAGAAGACGCAGATACGCAGCTCTCCGAAGCTAAGTGCCGGTCCCGGGCTTCTTTCGGCACAAACCGCTCTCAGGAGCTCCCTGCGCTCGCCACAATGCTCTGTGTGCGAAGAAGCCGCTTCTTCGCCTCCGGGAGAATCGGCGAGCGGCAGCTTGCCAAAGGCGAAGATGCAAGCTGCAGCACACAGGCACAGTGTGGGCAGCCTTCAGACTTAGAGAAAACAGTACTTTACCACTCTCCTGCCTTTTCCATGGTTATTCTATTGGAAAAGAACGAGTTTTGGACAACTACCTTTCATTCTTGCCAAACTCTTTGCAGACCCCCGTGCAAGCTTTAGAACAAGATTTTGGATGTTTTCTTTCCTGGCAGAGTTTCTCCTTGCAAGATATGGTGGAAAAGCTTTTTGCTGAGTGTAGAGCGGCAAGACACGCAGAAGACGCAGATACGCAGCTCTCCGAAGCTAAGTGCCGGTCCCGGGCTTCTTTCGGCACAAACCGCTCTCAGGAGCTCCCTGCGCTCGCCACAATGCTCTGTGTGCGAAGAAGCCGCTTCTTCGCCTCCGGGAGAATCGGCGAGCGGCAGCTTCCCAAAGGCGAAGATGCAAGCTGCAGCACACAGGCACAGTGTGGGCAGCCTTCAGACTTAGAGAAAACAGTACTTTACCACTCTCCTGCCTTTTCCATGGTTATTCTATTGGAAAAGAACGAGTTTTGGACAACTACCTTTCATTCTTGCCAAACTCTTTGCAGACCCCCGTGCAAGCTTTAGAACAAGATTTTGGATGTTTTCTTCCCTGGCAGAGCTTCTCCTTGCAAGATATGCTGGAAAAGCTTTTTGCTGAGTGTAGAGCGGCAAGACACGCAGAAGACGCAGATACGCAGCTCTCCGAAGCTAAGTGCCGGTCCCGGGCTTCTTTGGGCACAAACCGCTCTCAGGAGCTCCCTGCGCTCGCCACAATGCTCTGTGTGCGAAGAAGCCGCTTCTTCGCCTGCGGGAGAATCGGCGAGCGGCAGCTTCCCAAAGGCGAAGATGCAAGCTGCAGCACACAGGCACAGTGTGGGCAGCCTTCAGACTTAGGGAAAACAGTACTTTACCACTCTCCTGCCTTTTCCATGGTTATTCTATTGGAAAAGAACGAGTTTTGGACAACTACCTTTCATTCTTGCCAAACTCTTTGCAGACCCCCGTGCAAGCTTTAGAACAAGATTTTGGATGTTTTATTTCCTGGCAGAGTTTCTCCTTGCAAGATATGCTGGAAAAGCTTTTTGCTGAGTGTAGAGCGGCAAGACACGCAGAAGACGCAGATACGCAGCTCTCCGAAGCTAAGTGCCGGTCCCGGGCTTCTTTCGGCACAAACCGCTCTCAGGAGCTCCCTGCGCTCGCCACAATGCTCTGTGTGCGAAGAAGCCGCTTCTTCGCCTCCGGGAGAATCGGCGAGCGGCAGCTTCCCAAAGGCGAAGGTGCAAGCTGCACCACACAGGCACAGTGTGGGCAGCCTTCAGACTTAGAGAAAACAGTACTTTACCACTCTCCTGCCTTATCCATGGTTATTCTATTGGAAAAGAACGAGTTTTGGACAACTACCTTTCATTCTTGCCAAACTCTTTGCAGACCCCCGTGCAAGCTTTAGAACAAGATTTTGGATGTTTTCTTTCCTGGCAGAGTTTCTCCTTGCAAGATATGGTGGAAAAGCTTTTTGCTGAGTGTAGAGCGGCAAGACACGCAGAAGACGCAGATACGCAGCTCTCCGAAGCTAAGTGCCGGTCCCGGGCTTCTTTCGGCACAAACCGCTCTCAGGAGCTCCCTGCGCTCGCCACAATGCTCTGTGTGCGAAGAAGCCGCTTCTTCGCCTCCGGGAGAATCGGCGAGCGGCAGCTTCCCAAAGGCGAAGATGCAAGCTGCAGCACACAGGCACAGTGTGGGCAGCCTTCAGACTTAGAGAAAACAGTACTTTACCACTCTCCTGCCTTTTCCATGGTTATTCTATTGGAAAAGAACGAGTTTTGGACAACTACCTTTCATTCTTGCCAAACTCTTTGCAGACCCCCGTGCAAGCTTTAGAACAAGATTTTGGATGTTTTCTTTCCTGGCAGAGTTTCTCCTTGCAAGATATGGTGGAAAAGCTTTTTGCTGAGTGTAGAGCGGCAAGACACGCAGAAGACGCAGATACGCAGCTCTCCGAAGCTAAGTGCCGGTGCCGGGCTTCTTTCGGCACAAACCGCTCTCAGGAGCTCCCTGCGCTCGCCACAATGCTCTGTGTGCGAAGAAGCCGCTTCTTCGCCTGCGGGAGAATCGGCCAGCGGCAGCTTCCCAAAGGCGAAGATGCAAGCTGCAGCACACAGGCACAGTGTGGGCAGCCTTCAGACTTAGAGAAAACAGTACTTTACCACTCTCCTGCCTTATCCATGGTTATTCTATTGGAAAAGAACGAGTTTTGGACAACTACCTTTCATTCTTGCCAAACTCTTTGCAGACCCCCGTGCAAGCTTTAGAACAAGATTTTGGATGTTTTCTTTCCTGGCAGAGTTTCTCCTTGCAAGATATGGTGGAAAAGCTTTTTGCTGAGTGTAGAGCGGCAAGACACGCAGAAGACGCAGATACGCAGCTCTCCGAAGCTAAGTGCCGGTCCCGGGCTTCTTTCGGCACAAACCGCTCTCAGGAGCTCCCTGCGCTCGCCACAATGCTCTGTGTGCGAAGAAGCCGCTTCTTCGCCTCCGGGAGAATCGGCGAGCGGCAGCTTCCCAAAGGCGAAGATGCAAGCTGCAGCACACAGGCACAGTGTGGGCAGCCTTCAGACTTAGAGAAAACAGTACTTTACCACTCTCCTGCCTTATCCATGGTTATTCTATTGGAAAAGAACGAGTTTTGGACAACTACCTTTCATTCTTGCCAAACTCTTTGCAGACCCCCGTGCAAGCTTTAGAACAAGATTTTGGATGTTTTCTTTCCTGGCAGAGTTTCTCCTTGCAAGATATGGTGGAAAAGCTTTTGGCTGAGTGTAGAGCGGCAAGACACGCAGAAGACGCAGATACGCAGCTCTCCGAAGCTAAGTGCCGGTCCCGGGCTTCTTTCGGCACAAACCGCTCTCAGGAGCTCCCTGCGCTCGCCACAATGCTCTGTGTGCGAAGAAGCCGCTTCTTCGCCTGCGGGAGAATCGGCGAGCGGCAGCTTCCCAAAGGCGAAGATGCAAGCTGCAGCACACAGGCACAGTGTGGGCAGCCTTCAGACTTAGAGAAAACAGTACTTTACCACTCTCCTGCCTTTTCCATGGTTATTCTATTGGAAAAGAACGAGTTTTGGACAACTACCTTTCATTCTTGCCAAACTCTTTGCAGACCCCCGTGCAAGCTTTAGAACAAGATTTTGGATGTTTTCTTCCCTGGCAGAGTTTCTCCTTGCAAGATATGCTGGAAAAGCTTTTTGCTGAGTGTAGAGCGGCAAGACACGCAGAAGACGCAGATACGCAGCTCTCCGAAGCTAAGTGCCGGTCCCGGGCTTCTTTCGGCACAAACCGCTCTCAGGAGCTCCCTGCGCTCGCCACAATGCTCTGTGTGCGAAGAAGCCGCTTCTTCGCCTCCGGGAGAATCGGCGAGCGGCAGCTTCCCAAAGGCGAAGATGCAAGCTGCAGCACACAGGCACAGTGTGGGCAGCCTTCAGACTTAGAGAAAACAGTACTTTACCACTCTCCTGCCTTTTCCATGGTTATTCTATTGGAAAAGAACGAGTTTTGGACAACTACCTTTCATTCTTGCCAAACTCTTTGCAGACCTGCGTGCAAGCTTTAGAACAAGATTTTGGATGTTTTCTTTCCTGGCAGAGTTTCTCCTTGCAAGATATGGTGGAAAAGCTTTTTGCTGAGTGTAGAGCGGCAAGACACGCAGAAGACGCAGATACGCAGCTCTCCGAAGCTAAGTGCCGGTGCCGGGCTTCTTTCGGCACAAACCGCTCTCAGGAGCTCCCTGCGCTCGCCACAATGCTCTGTGTGCGAAGAAGCCGCTTCTTCGCCTCCGGGAGAATCGGCGAGCGGCAGCTTCCCAAAGGCGAAGATGCAAGCTGCAGCACACAGGCACAGTGTGGGCAGCCTTCAGACTTAGAGAAAACAGTACTTTACCACTCTCCTGCCTTTTCCATGGTTATTCTATTGGAAAAGAACGAGTTTTGGACAACTACCTTTCATTCTTGCCAAACTCTTTGCAGACCTCCGTGCAAGCTTTAGAACAAGATTTTGGATGTTTTCTTTCCTGGCAGAGTTTCTCCTTGCAGGATATGCTGGAAAAGCTTTTTGCTGAGTGTAGAGCGGCAAGACACGCAGAAGACGCAGATACGCAGCTCTCCGAAGCTAAGTGCCGGTCCCGGGCTTCTTTCGGCACAAACCGCTCTCAGGAGCTCCCTGCGCTCGCCACAATGCTCTGTGTGCGAAGAAGCCGCTTCTTCGCCTCCGGGAGAATCGGCGAGCGGCAGCTTCCCAAAGGCGAAGATGCAAGCTGCAGCACGCAGGCACAGTGTGGGCAGCCTTCAGACTTAGAGAAAACAGTACTTTACCACTCTCCTGCCTTTTCCATGGTTATTCTATTGGAAAAGAACGAGTTTTGGACAACTACCTTTCATTCTTGCCAAACTCTTTGCAGACCCCCGTGCAAGCTTTAGAACAAGATTTTGGATGTTTTCTTTCCTGGCAGAGTTTCTCCTTGCAAGATATGGTGGAAAAGCTTTTGGCTGAGTGTAGAGCGGCAAGACACGCAGAAGACGCAGATACGCAGCTCTCCGAAGCTAAGTGCCGGTGCCGGGCTTCTTTCGGCACAAACCGCTCTCAGGAGCTCCCTGCGCTCGCCACAATGCTCTGTGTGCGAAGAAGCCGCTTCTTCGCCTGCGGGAGAATCGGCGAGCGGCAGCTTCCCAAAGGCGAAGATGCAAGCTGCGGCACACAGGCACAGTGTGGGCAGCCTTCAGACTTAGAGAAAACAGTACTTTACCACTCTCCTGCCTTTTCCATGGTTATTCTATTGGAAAAGAACGAGTTTTGGACAACTACCTTTCATTCTTGCCAAACTCTTTGCAGACCCCCGTGCAAGCTTTAGAACAAGATTTTGGATGTTTTCTTTCCTGGCAGAGTTTCTCCTTGCAAGATATGGTGGAAAAGCTTTTGGCTGAGTGTAGAGCGGCAAGACACGCAGAAGACGCAGATACGCAGCTCTCCGAAGCTAAGTGCCGGTCCCGGGCTTCTTTCGGCACAAACCGCTCTCAGGAGCTCCCTGCGCTCGCCACAATGCTCTGTGTGCGAAGAAGCCGCTTCTTCGCCTCCGGGAGAATCGGCGAGCGGCAGCTTCCCAAAGGCGAAGATGCAAGCTGCAGCACACAGGCACAGTGTGGGCAGCCTTCAGACTTAGAGAAAACAGTACTTTACCACTCTCCTGCCTTATCCATGGTTATTCTATTGGAAAAGAACGAGTTTTGGACAACTACCTTTCATTCTTGCCAAACTCTTTGCAGACCCCCGTGCAAGCTTTAGAACAAGATTTTGGATGTTTTCTTCCCTGGCAGAGTTTCTCCTTGCAAGATATGCTGGAAAAGCTTTTTGCTGAGTGTAGAGCGGCAAGACACGCAGAAGACGCAGATACGCAGCTCTCCGAAGCTAAGTGCCGGTCCCGGGCTTCTTTCGGCACAAACCGCTCTCAGGAGCTCCCTGCGCTCGCCACAATGCTCTGTGTGCGAAGAAGCCGCTTCTTCGCCTCCGGGAGAATCGGCGAGCGGCAGCTTCCCAAAGGCGAAGATGCAAGCTGCAGCACACAGGCACAGTGTGGGCAGCCTTCAGACTTAGAGAAAACAGTACTTTACCACTCTCCTGCCTTTTCCATGGTTATTCTATTGGAAAAGAACGAGTTTTGGACAACTACCTTTCATTCTTGCCAAACTCTTTGCAGACCCCCGTGCAAGCTTTAGAACAAGATTTTGGATGTTTTCTTTCCTGGCAGAGTTTCTCCTTGCAAGATATGGTGGAAAAGCTTTTGGCTGAGTGTAGAGCGGCAAGACACGCAGAAGACGCAGATACGCAGCTCTCCGAAGCTAAGTGCCGGTCCCGGGCTTCTTTCGGCACAAACCGCTCTCAGCAGCTCCCTGCGCTCGCCACAATGCTCTGTGTGCGAAGAAGCCGCTTCTTCGCCTGCGGGAGAATCGGCGAGCGGCAGCTTCCCAAAGGCGAAGATGCAAGCTGCAGCACACAGGCACAGTGTGGGCAGCCTTCAGACTTAGAGAAAACAGTACTTTACCACTCTCCTGCCTTTTCCATGGTTATTCTATTGGAAAAGAACGAGTTTTGGACAACTACCTTTCATTCTTGCCAAACTCTTTGCAGACCCCCGTGCACGCTTTAGAACAAGATTTTGGATGTTTTCTTTCCTGGCAGAGTTTCTCCTTGCAAGATATGGTGGAAAAGCTTTTTGCTGAGTGTAGAGCAGCAAGACACGCAGAAGACGCAGATACGCAGCTCTCCGAAGCTAAGTGCCGGTCCCGGGCTTCTTTCGGCACAAACCGCTCTCAGGAGCTCCCTGCGCTCGCCACAATGCTCTGTGTGCGAAGAAGCCGCTTCTTCGCCTGCGGGAGAATCGGCGAGCGGCAGCTTCCCAAAGGCGAAGATGCAAGCTGCGGCACACAGGCACAGTGTGGGCAGCCTTCAGACTTAGAGAAAACAGTACTTTACCACTCTCCTGCCTTTTCCATGGTTATTCTATTGGAAAAGAACGAGTTTTGGACAACTACCTTTCATTCTTGCCAAACTCTTTGCAGACCCCCGTGCAAGCTTTAGAACAAGATTTTGGATGTTTTCTTTCCTGGCAGAGTTTCTCCTTGCAAGATATGGTGGAAAAGCTTTTTGCTGAGTGTAGAGCGGCAAGACACGCAGAAGACGCAGATACGCAGCTCTCCGAAGCTAAGTGCCGGTCCCGGGTTCCTTTCGGCACAAACCGCTCTCAGGAGCTCCCTGCGCTCGCCACAATGCTCTGTGTGCGAAGAAGCCGCTTCTTCGCCTGCGGGAGAATCGGCGAGCGGCAGCTTCCCAAAGGCGAAGATGCAAGCTGCAGCACACAGGCACAGTGTGGGCAGCCTTCAGACTTAGAGAAAACAGTACTTTACCACTCTCCTGCCTTATCCATGGTTATTCTATTGGAAAAGAACGAGTTTTGGACAACTACCTTTCATTCTTGCCAAACTCTTTGCAGACCCCCGTGCAAGCTTTAGAACAAGATTTTGGATGTTTTCTTCCCTGGCAGAGTTTCTCCTTGCAAGATATGCTGGAAAAGCTTTTTGCTGAGTGTAGAGCGGCAAGACACGCAGAAGACGCAGATACGCAGCTCTCCGAAGCTAAGTGCCGGTCCCGGGCTTCTTTCGGCACAAACCGCTCTCAGGAGCTCCCTGCGCTCGCCACAATGCTCTGTGTGCGAAGAAGCCGCTTCTTCGCCTCCGGGAGAATCGGCGAGCGGCAGCTTCCCAAAGGCGAAGATGCAAGCTGCAGCACACAGGCACAGTGTGGGCAGCCTTCAGACTTAGAGAAAACAGTACTTTACCACTCTCCTGCCTTTTCCATGGTTATTCTATTGGAAAAGAACGAGTTTTGGACAACTACCTTTCATTCTTGCCAAACTCTTTGCAGACCCCCGTGCAAGCTTTAGAACAAGATTTTGGATGTTTTCTTTCCTGGCAGAGTTTCTCCTTGCAAGATATGCTGGAAAAGCTTTTGGCTGAGTGTAGAGCGGCAAGACACGCAGAAGACGCAGATACGCAGCTCTCCGAAGCTAAGTGCCGGTCCCGGGCTTCTTTCGGCACAAACCGCTCTCAGCAGCTCCCTGCGCTCGCCACAATGCTCTGTGTGCGAAGAAGCCGCTTCTTCGCCTCCGGGAGAATCGGCGAGCGGCAGCTTCCCAAAGGCGAAGATGCAAGCTGCAGCACACAGGCACAGTGTGGGCAGCCTTCAGACTTAGAGAAAACAGTACTTTACCACTCTCCTGCCTTTTCCATGGTTATTCTATTGGAAAAGAACGAGTTTTGGACAACTACCTTTCATTCTTGCCAAACTCTTTGCAGACCCCCGTGCACGCTTTAGAACAAGATTTTGGATGTTTTCTTTCCTGGCAGAGTTTCTCCTTGCAAGATATGGTGGAAAAGCTTTTTGCTGAGTGTAGAGCGGCAAGACACGCAGAAGACGCAGATACGCAGCTCTCCGAAGCTAAGTGCCGGTCCCGGGCTTCTTTCGGCACAAACCGCTCTCAGGAGCTCCCTGCGCTCGCCACAATGCTCTGTGTGCGAAGAAGCCGCTTCTTCGCCTGCGGGAGAATCGGCGAGCGGCAGCTTCCCAAAGGCGAAGATGCAAGCTGCGGCACACAGGCACAGTGTGGGCAGCCTTCAGACTTAGAGAAAACAGTACTTTACCACTCTCCTGCCTTTTCCATGGTTATTCTATTGGAAAAGAACGAGTTTTGGACAACTACCTTTCATTCTTGCCAAACTCTTTGCAGACCCCCGTGCAAGCTTTAGAACAAGATTTTGGATGTTTTCTTTCCTGGCAGAGTTTCTCCTTGCAAGATATGGTGGAAAAGCTTTTTGCTGAGTGTAGAGCGGCAAGACACGCAGAAGACGCAGATACGCAGCTCTCCGAAGCTAAGTGCCGGTCCCGGGTTCCTTTCGGCACAAACCGCTCTCAGGAGCTCCCTGCGCTCGCCACAATGCTCTGTGTGCGAAGAAGCCGCTTCTTCGCCTCCGGGAGAATCGGCGAGCGGCAGCTTCCCAAAGGCGAAGATGCAAGCTGCGGCACACAGGCACAGTGTGGGCAGCCTTCAGACTTAGAGAAAACAATACTTTACCACTCTCCTGCCTTATCCATGGTTATTCTATTGGAAAAGAACGAGTTTTGGACAACTACCTTTCATTCTTGCCAAACTCTTTGCAGACCCCCGTGCAAGCTTTAGAACAAGATTTTGGATGTTTTCTTTCCTGGCAGAGTTTCTCCTTGCAAGATATGGTGGAAAAGCTTTTGGCTGAGTGTAGAGCGGCAAGACACGCAGAAGACGCAGATACGCAGCTCTCCGAAGCTAAGTGCCGGTCCCGGGCTTCTTTCGGCACAAACCGCTCTCAGCAGCTCCCTGCGCTCGCCACAATGCTCTGTGTGCGAAGAAGCCGCTTCTTCGCCTGCGGGAGAATCGGCGAGCGGCAGCTTCCCAAAGGCGAAGATGCAAGCTGCAGCACACAGGCACAGTGTGGGCAGCCTTCAGACTTAGAGAAAACAGTACTTTACCACTCTCCTGCCTTTTCCATGGTTATTCTATTGGAAAAGAACGAGTTTTGGACAACTACCTTTCATTCTTGCCAAACTCTTTGCAGACCCCCGTGCAAGCTTTAGAACAAGATTTTGGATGTTTTCTTTCCTGGCAGAGTTTCTCCTTGCAAGATATGCTGGAAAAGCTTTTTGCTGAGTGTAGAGCGGCAAGACACGCAGAAGACGCAGATACGCAGCTCTCCGAAGCTAAGTGCCGGTCCCGGGCTCCTTTCGGCACAAACCGCTCTCAGGAGCTCCCTGCGCTCGCCACAATGCTCTGTGTGCGAAGAAGCCGCTTCTTCGCCTCCGGGAGAATCGGCGAGCGGCAGCTTCCCAAAGGCGAAGATGCAAGCTGCAGCACACAGGCACAGTGTGGGCAGCCTTCAGACTTAGAGAAAACAGTACTTTACCACTCTCCTGCCTTTTCCATGGTTATTCTATTGGAAAAGAACGAGTTTTGGACAACTACCTTTCATTCTTGCCAAACTCTTTGCACACCCCCGTGCAAGCTTTAGAACAAGATTTTGGATGTTTTCTTCCCTGGCAGAGTTTCTCCTTGCAAGATATGGTGGAAAAGCTTTTTGCTGAGTGTAGAGCGGCAAGACACGCAGAAGACGCAGATACGCAGCTCTCCGAAGCTAAGTGCCGGTCCCGGGCTTCTTTCGGCACAAACCGCTCTCAGGAGCTCCCTGCGCTCGCCACAATGCTCTGTGTGCGAAGAAGCCGCTTCTTCGCCTGCGGGAGAATCGGCGAGCGGCAGCTTCCCAAAGGCGAAGATGCAAGCTGCAGCACACAGGCACAGTGTGGGCAGCCTTCAGACTTAGAGAAAACAGTACTTTACCACTCTCCTGCCTTTTCCATGGTTATTCTATTGGAAAAGAACGAGTTTTGGACAACTACCTTTCATTCTTGCCAAACTCTTTGCAGACCCCCGTGCAAGCTTTAGAACCAGATTTTGGATGTTTTCTTTCCTGGCAGAGTTTCTCCTTGCAAGATATGGTGGAAAAGCTTTTTGCTGAGTGTAGAGCGGCAAGATACGCAGAAGACGCAGATACGCAGCTCTCCGAAGCTAAGTGCCGGTCCCGGGCTTCTTTCGGCACAAACCGCTCTCAGGAGCTCCCTGCGCTCGCCACAATGCTCTGTGTGCGAAGAAGCCGCTTCTTCGCCTGCGGGAGAATCGGCGAGCGGCAGCTTCCCAAATGCGAAGATGCAAGCTGCGGCACACAGGCACAGTGTGGGCAGCCTTCAGACTTAGAGAAAACAGTACTTTACCACTCTCCTGCCTTTTCCATGGTTATTCTATTGGAAAAGAACGAGTTTTGGACAACTACCTTTCATTCTTGCCAAACTCTTTGCAGACCCCCGTGCAAGCTTTAGAACAAGATTTTGGATGTTTTCTTTCCTGGCAGAGTTTCTCCTTGCAAGATATGGTGGAAAAGCTTTTTGCTGAGTGTAGAGCGGCAAGACACGCAGAAGACGCAGATACGCAGCTCTCCGAAGCTAAGTGCCGGTGCCGGGCTTCTTTCGGCACAAACCGCTCTCAGGAGCTCCCTGCGCTCGCCACAATGCTCTGTGTGCGAAGAAGCCGCTTCTTCGCCTGCGGGAGAATCGGCGAGCGGCAGCTTCCCAAAGGCGAAGATGCAAGCTGCAGCACACAGGCACAGTGTGGGCAGCCTTCAGACTTAGAGAAAACAGTACTTTACCACTCTCCTGCCTTTTCCATGGTTATTCTATTGGAAAAGAACGAGTTTTGGACAACTACCTTTCATTCTTGCCAAACTCTTTGCAGACCTCCGTGCAAGCTTTAGAACAAGATTTTGGATGTTTTCTTTCCTGGCAGAGTTTCTCCTTGCAAGATATGGTGGAAAAGCTTTTTGCTGAGTGTAGAGCGGCAAGACACGCAGAAGACGCAGATACGCAGCTCTCCGAAGCTAAGTGCCGGTCCCGGGCTTCTTTCGGCAGAAGCCGCTCTTAGGTGCAAACCGCGACCGGCCCAATGCTCTGTGTGCGAAGAAGCCGCTTCTTCGCCTCCGGGAGAATCGGCGAGCAGCAGCTTCCCAAAGGCGAAGATGCAAGCTGCGGCACACAGGCACAGTGTGGGCAGCCTTCAGACTTAGAGAAAACAGTACTTTACCACTCTCCTGCCTTTTCCATGGTTATTCTATTGGAAAAGAACGAGTTTTGGACAACTACCTTTCATTCTTGCCAAACTCTTTGCAGACCCCCGTGCAAGCTTTAGAACAAGATTTTGGATGTTTTCTTTCCTGGCAGAGTTTCTCCTTGCAAGATATGGTGGAAAAGCTTTTTGCTGAGTGTAGAGCGGCAAGACACGCAGAAGACGCAGATACGCAGCTCTCCGAAGCTAAGTGCCGGTCCCGGGTTCCTTTCGGCACAAACCGCTCTCAGGAGCTCCCTGCGCTCGCCACAATGCTCTGTGTGCGAAGAAGCCGCTTCTTCGCCTGCGGGAGAATCGGCGAGCGGCAGCTTCCCAAAGGCGAAGATGCAAGCTGCAGCACACAGGCACAGTGTGGGCAGCCTTCAGACTTAGAGAAAACAGTACTTTACCACTCTCCTGCCTTATCCATGGTTATTCTATTGGAAAAGAACGAGTTTTGGACAACTACCTTTCATTCTTGCCAAACTCTTTGCAGACCCCCGTGCAAGCTTTAGAACAAGATTTTGGATGTTTTCTTTCCTGGCAGAGTTTCTCCTTGCAAGATATGGTGGAAAAGCTTTTTGCTGAGTGTAGAGCGGCAAGACACGCAGAAGACGCAGATACGCAGCTCTCCGAAGCTAAGTGCCGGTCCCGGGCTTCTTTCGGCAGAAGCCGCTCTTAGGTGCAAACCGCGACCGGCCCAATGCTCTGTGTGCGAAGAAGCCGCTTCTTCGCCTCCGGGAGAATCGGCGAGCAGCAGCTTCCCAAAGGCGAAGATGCAAGCTGCGGCACACAGGCACAGTGTGGGCAGCCTTCAGACTTAGAGAAAACAGTACTTTACCACTCTCCTGCCTTTTCCATGGTTATTCTATTGGAAAAGAACGAGTTTTGGACAACTACCTTTCATTCTTGCCAAACTCTTTGCAGACCCCCGTGCAAGCTTTAGAACAAGATTTTGGATGTTTTCTTTCCTGGCAGAGTTTCTCCTTGCAAGATATGGTGGAAAAGCTTTTTGCTGAGTGTAGAGCGGCAAGACACGCAGAAGACGCAGATACGCAGCTCTCCGAAGCTAAGTGCCGGTCCCGGGTTCCTTTCGGCACAAACCGCTCTCAGGAGCTCCCTGCGCTCGCCACAATGCTCTGTGTGCGAAGAAGCCGCTTCTTCGCCTCCGGGAGAATCGGCGAGCGGCAGCTTCCCAAAGGCGAAGATGCAAGCTGCAGCACACAGGCACAGTGTGGGCAGCCTTCAGACTTAGAGAAAACAGTACTTTACCTCTCTCCTGCCTTATCCATGGTTATTCTATTGGAAAAGAACGAGTTTTGGACAACTACCTTTCATTCTTGCCAAACTCTTTGCAGACCCCCGTGCAAGCTTTAGAACAAGATTTTGGATGTTTTCTTTCCTGGCAGAGTTTCTCCTTGCAAGATATGCTGGAAAAGCTTTTTGCTGAGTGTAGAGCGGCAAGACACGCAGAAGACGCAGATACGCAGCTCTCCGAAGCTAAGTGCCGGTCCCGGGCTTCTTTCGGCACAAACCGCTCTCAGCAGCGCCCTGCGCTCGCCACAATGCTCTGTGTGCGAAGAAGCCGCTTCTTCGCCTGCGGGAGAATCGGCGAGCGGCAGCTTCCCAAAGGCGAAGATGCAAGCTGCAGCACACAGGCACAGTGTGGGCAGCCTTCAGACTTAGAGAAAACAGTACTTTACCACTCTCCTGCCTTTTCCATGGTTATTCTATTGGAAAAGAACGAGTTTTGGACAACTACCTTTCATTCTTGCCAAACTCTTTGCAGACCCCCGTGCAAGCTTTAGAACAAGATTTTGGATGTTTTCTTTCCTGGCAGAGTTTCTCCTTGCAAGATATGGTGGAAAAGCTTTTTGCTGAGTGTAGAGCGGCAAGACACGCAGAAGACGCAGATACGCAGCTCTCCGAAGCTAAGTGCCGGTCCCGGGCTTCTTTCGGCAGAAGCCGCTCTTAGGTGCAAACCGCGACCGGCCCAATGCTCTGTGTGCGAAGAAGCCGCTTCTTCGCCTCCGGGAGAATCGGCGAGCAGCAGCTTCCCAAAGGCGAAGATGCAAGCTGCGGCACACAGGCACAGTGTGGGCAGCCTTCAGACTTAGAGAAAACAGTACTTTACCACTCTCCTGCCTTTTCCATGGTTATTCTATTGGAAAAGAACGAGTTTTGGACAACTACCTTTCATTCTTGCCAAACTCTTTGCAGACCCCCGTGCAAGCTTTAGAACAAGATTTTGGATGTTTTCTTTCCTGGCAGAGTTTCTCCTTGCAAGATATGGTGGAAAAGCTTTTTGCTGAGTGTAGAGCGGCAAGACACGCAGAAGACGCAGATACGCAGCTCTCCGAAGCTAAGTGCCGGTCCCGGGCTTCTTTCGGCAGAAGCCGCTCTTAGGTGCAAACCGCGACCGGCCCAATGCTCTGTGTGCGAAGAAGCCGCTTCTTCGCCTCCGGGAGAATCGGCGAGCAGCAGCTTCCCAAAGGCGAAGATGCAAGCTGCGGCACACAGGCACAGTGTGGGCAGCCTTCAGACTTAGAGAAAACAGTACTTTACCACTCTCCTGCCTTTTCCATGGTTATTCTATTGGAAAAGAACGAGTTTTGGACAACTACCTTTCATTCTTGCCAAACTCTTTGCAGACCCCCGTGCAAGCTTTAGAACAAGATTTTGGATGTTTTCTTTCCTGGCAGAGTTTCTCCTTGCAAGATATGGTGGAAAAGCTTTTTGCTGAGTGTAGAGCGGCAAGACACGCAGAAGACGCAGATACGCAGCTCTCCGAAGCTAAGTGCCGGTCCCGGGCTTCTTTCGGCACAAACCGCTCTCAGGAGCTCCCTGCGCTCGCCACAATGCTCTGTGTGTGAAGAAGCCGCTTCTTCGCCTCCGGGAGAATCGGCGAGCGGCAGCTTCCCAAAGGCGAAGATGCAAGCTGCGGCACACAGGCACAGTGTGGGCAGCCTTCAGACTTAGAGAAAACAGTACTTTACCACTCTCCTGCCTTTTCCATGGTTATTCTATTGGAAAAGAACGAGTTTTGGACAACTACCTTTCATTCTTGCCAAACTCTTTGCAGACCCCCGTGCAAGCTTTAGAACAAGATTTTGGATGTTTTCTTTCCTGGCAGAGTTTCTCCTTGCAAGATATGGTGGAAAAGCTTTTTGCTGAGTGTAGAGCGGCAAGACACGCAGAAGACGCAGATACGCAGCTCTCCGAAGCTAAGTGCCGGTCCCGGGCTTCTTTCGGCACAAACCGCTCTCAGGAGCTCCCTGCGCTCGCCACAATGCTCTGTGTGCGAAGAAGCCGCTTCTTCGCCTGCGGGAGAATCGGCGAGCGGCAGCTTCCCAAAGGCGAAGATGCAAGCTGCAGCACACAGGCACAGTGTGGGCAGCCTTCAGACTTAGAGAAAACAGTACTTTACCACTCTCCTGCCTTTTCCATGGTTATTCTATTGGAAAAGAACGAGTTTTGGACAACTACCTTTCATTCTTGCCAAACTCTTTGCAGACCTCCGTGCAAGCTTTAGAACAAGATTTTGGATGTTTTCTTTCCTGGCAGAGTTTCTCCTTGCAAGATATGGTGGAAAAGCTTTTTGCTGAGTGTAGAGCGGCAAGACACGCAGAAGACGCAGATACGCAGCTCTCCGAAGCTAAGTGCCGGTCCCGGGCTTCTTTCGGCACAAAGCGCTCTCAGGAGCTCCCTGCGCTCGCCACAATGCTCTGTGTGCGAAGAAGCCGCTTCTTCGCCTCCGGGAGAATCGGCGAGCGGCAGCTTGCCAAAGGCGAAGATGCAAGCTGCAGCACACAGGCACAGTGTGGGCAGCCTTCAGACTTAGAGAAAACAGTACTTTACCACTCTCCTGCCTTTTCCATGGTTATTCTATTGGAAAAGAACGAGTTTTGGACAACTACCTTTCATTCTTGCCAAACTCTTTGCAGACCCCCGTGCAAGCTTTAGAACAAGATTTTGGATGTTTTCTTTCCTGGCAGAGTTTCTCCTTGCAAGATATGGTGGAAAAGCTTTTGGCTGAGTGTAGAGCGGCAAGACACGCAGAAGACGCAGATACGCAGCTCTCCGAAGCTAAGTGCCGGTCCCGGGTTCCTTTCGGCACAAACCGCTCTCAGGAGCTCCCTGCGCTCGCCACAATGCTCTGTGTGCGAAGAAGCCGCTTCTTCGCCTGCGGGAGAATCGGCGAGCGGCAGCTTCCCAAAGGCGAAGATGCAAGCTGCAGCACACAGGCACAGTGTGGGCAGCCTTCAGACTTAGAGAAAACAGTACTTTACCACTCTCCTGCCTTTTCCATGGTTATTCTATTGGAAAAGAACGAGTTTTGGACAACTACCTTTCATTCTTGCCAAACTCTTTGCAGACCCCCGTGCAAGCTTTAGAACAAGATTTTGGATGTTTTCTTTCCTGGCAGAGTTTCTCCTTGCAAGATATGGTGGAAAAGCTTTTTGCTGAGTGTAGAGCGGCAAGACACGCAGAAGACGCAGATACGCAGCTCTCCGAAGCTAAGTGCCGGTCCCGGGCTTCTTTCGGCAGAAGCCGCTCTTAGGTGCAAACCGCGACCGGCCCAATGCTCTGTGTGCGAAGAAGCCGCTTCTTCGCCTCCGGGAGAATCGGCGAGCAGCAGCTTCCCAAAGGCGAAGATGCAAGCTGCGGCACACAGGCACAGTGTGGGCAGCCTTCAGACTTAGAGAAAACAGTACTTTACCACTCTCCTGCCTTTTCCATGGTTATTCTATTGGAAAAGAACGAGTTTTGGACAACTACCTTTCATTCTTGCCAAACTCTTTGCAGACCCCCGTGCAAGCTTTAGAACAAGATTTTGGATGTTTTCTTTCCTGGCAGAGTTTCTCCTTGCAAGATATGGTGGAAAAGCTTTTTGCTGAGTGTAGAGCGGCAAGACACGCAGAAGACGCAGATACGCAGCTCTCCGAAGCTAAGTGCCGGTCCCGGGTTCCTTTCGGCACAAACCGCTCTCAGGAGCTCCCTGCGCTCGCCACAATGCTCTGTGTGCGAAGAAGCCGCTTCTTCGCCTCCGGGAGAATCGGCGAGCGGCAGCTTCCCAAAGGCGAAGATGCAAGCTGCAGCACACAGGCACAGTGTGGGCAGCCTTCAGACTTAGAGAAAACAGTACTTTACCTCTCTCCTGCCTTATCCATGGTTATTCTATTGGAAAAGAACGAGTTTTGGACAACTACCTTTCATTCTTGCCAAACTCTTTGCAGACCCCCGTGCAAGCTTTAGAACAAGATTTTGGATGTTTTCTTTCCTGGCAGAGTTTCTCCTTGCAAGATATGCTGGAAAAGCTTTTTGCTGAGTGTAGAGCGGCAAGACACGCAGAAGACGCAGATACGCAGCTCTCCGAAGCTAAGTGCCGGTCCCGGGCTTCTTTCGGCACAAACCGCTCTCAGCAGCGCCCTGCGCTCGCCACAATGCTCTGTGTGCGAAGAAGCCGCTTCTTCGCCTGCGGGAGAATCGGCGAGCGGCAGCTTCCCAAAGGCGAAGATGCAAGCTGCAGCACACAGGCACAGTGTGGGCAGCCTTCAGACTTAGAGAAAACAGTACTTTACCACTCTCCTGCCTTTTCCATGGTTATTCTATTGGAAAAGAACGAGTTTTGGACAACTACCTTTCATTCTTGCCAAACTCTTTGCAGACCCCCGTGCAAGCTTTAGAACAAGATTTTGGATGTTTTCTTTCCTGGCAGAGTTTCTCCTTGCAAGATATGGTGGAAAAGCTTTTTGCTGAGTGTAGAGCGGCAAGACACGCAGAAGATGCAGATACGCAGCTCTCCGAAGCTAAGTGCCGGTCCCGGGCTTCTTTCGGCAGAAGCCGCTCTTAGGTGCAAACCGCGACCGGCCCAATGCTCTGTGTGCGAAGAAGCCGCTTCTTCGCCTCCGGGAGAATCGGCGAGCAGCAGCTTCCCAAAGGCGAAGATGCAAGCTGCGGCACACAGGCACAGTGTGGGCAGCCTTCAGACTTAGAGAAAACAGTACTTTACCACTCTCCTGCCTTTTCCATGGTTATTCTATTGGAAAAGAACGAGTTTTGGACAACTACCTTTCATTCTTGCCAAACTCTTTGCAGACCCCCGTGCAAGCTTTAGAACAAGATTTTGGATGTTTTCTTTCCTGGCAGAGTTTCTCCTTGCAAGATATGGTGGAAAAGCTTTTTGCTGAGTGTAGAGCGGCAAGACACGCAGAAGACGCAGATACGCAGCTCTCCGAAGCTAAGTGCCGGTCCCGGGCTTCATTCGGCAGAAGCCGCTCTCTAGGTGCAAACCGCGACCGGCCCAATGCTCTGTGTGCGAAGAAGCCGCTTCTTCGCCTCCGGGAGAATCGGCGAGCAGCAGCTTCCCAAAGGCGAAGATGCAAGCTGCGGCACACAGGCACAGTGTGGGCAGCCTTCAGACTTAGAGAAAACAGTACTTTACCACTCTCCTGCCTTTTCCATGGTTATTCTATTGGAAAAGAACGAGTTTTGGACAACTACCTTTCATTCTTGCCAAACTCTTTGCAGACCCCCGTGCAAGCTTTAGAACAAGATTTTGGATGTTTTCTTTCCTGGCAGAGTTTCTCCTTGCAAGATATGGTGGAAAAGCTTTTGGCTGAGTGTAGAGCGGCAAGACACGCAGAAGACGCAGATACGCAGCTCTCCGAAGCTAAGTGCCGGTCCCGGGTTCCTTTCGGCACAAACCGCTCTCAGGAGCTCCCTGCGCTCGCCACAATGCTCTGTGTGCGAAGAAGCCGCTTCTTCGCCTCCGGGAGAATCGGCGAGCGGCAGCTTCCCAAAGGCGAAGATGCAAGCTGCAGCACACAGGCACAGTGTGGGCAGCCTTCAGACTTAGAGAAAACAGTACTTTACCACTCTCCTGCCTTATCCATGGTTATTCTATTGGAAAAGAACGAGTTTTGGACAACTACCTTTCATTCTTGCCAAACTCTTTGCAGACCCCCGTGCAAGCTTTAGAACAAGATTTTGGATGTTTTCTTTCCTGGCAGAGTTTCTCCTTGCAAGATATGCTGGAAAAGCTTTTTGCTGAGTGTAGAGCGGCAAGACACGCAGAAGACGCAGATACGCAGCTCTCCGAAGCTAAGTGCCGGTCCCGGGCTTCTTTCGGCACAAACCGCTCTCAGCAGCGCCCTGCGCTCGCCACAATGCTCTGTGTGCGAAGAAGCCGCTTCTTCGCCTGCGGGAGAATCGGCGAGCGGCAGCTTCCCAAAGGCGAAGATGCAAGCTGCAGCACACAGGCACAGTGTGGGCAGCCTTCAGACTTAGAGAAAACAGTACTTTACCACTCTCCTGCCTTTTCCATGGTTATTCTATTGGAAAAGAACGAGTTTTGGACAACTACCTTTCATTCTTGCCAAACTCTTTGCAGACCCCCGTGCACGCTTTAGAACAAGATTTTGGATGTTTTCTTTCCTGGCAGAGTTTCTCCTTGCAAGATATGGTGGAAAAGCTTTTTGCTGAGTGTAGAGCGGCAAGACACGCAGAAGACGCAGATACGCAGCTCTCCGAAGCTAAGTGCCGGTCCCGGGCTTCTTTCGGCACAAACCGCTCTCAGGAGCTCCCTGCGCTCGCCACAATGCTCTGTGTGCGAAGAAGCCGCTTCTTCGCCTCCGGGAGAATCGGCGAGCGGCAGCTTCCCAAAGGCGAAGATGCAAGCTGCGGCACACAGGCACAGTGTGGGCAGCCTTCAGACTTAGAGAAAACAGTACTTTACCACTCTCCTGCCTTTTCCATGGTTATTCTATTGGAAAAGAACGAGTTTTGGACAACTACCTTTCATTCTTGCCAAACTCTTTGCAGACCCCCGTGCAAGCTTTAGAACAAGATTTTGGATGTTTTCTTTCCTGGCAGAGTTTCTCCTTGCAAGATATGGTGGAAAAGCTTTTGGCTGAGTGTAGAGCGGCAAGACACGCAGAAGACGCAGATACGCAGCTCTCCGAAGCTAAGTGCCGGTCCCGGGTTCCTTTCGGCACAAACCGCTCTCAGGAGCTCCCTGCGCTCGCCACAATGCTCTGTGTGCGAAGAAGCCGCTTCTTCGCCTCCGGGAGAATCGGCGAGCGGCAGCTTCCCAAAGGCGAAGATGCAAGCTGCAGCACACAGGCACAGTGTGGGCAGCCTTCAGACTTAGAGAAAACAGTACTTTACCACTCTCCTGCCTTATCCATGGTTATTCTATTGGAAAAGAACGAGTTTTGGACAACTACCTTTCATTCTTGCCAAACTCTTTGCAGACCCCCGTGCAAGCTTTAGAACAAGATTTTGGATGTTTTCTTTCCTGGCAGAGTTTCTCCTTGCAAGATATGCTGGAAAAGCTTTTTGCTGAGTGTAGAGCGGCAAGACACGCAGAAGACGCAGATACGCAGCTCTCCGAAGCTAAGTGCCGGTCCCGGGCTTCTTTCGGCACAAACCGCTCTCAGCAGCGCCCTGCGCTCGCCACAATGCTCTGTGTGCGAAGAAGCCGCTTCTTCGCCTGCGGGAGAATCGGCGAGCGGCAGCTTCCCAAAGGCGAAGATGCAAGCTGCAGCACACAGGCACAGTGTGGGCAGCCTTCAGACTTAGAGAAAACAGTACTTTACCACTCTCCTGCCTTTTCCATGGTTATTCTATTGGAAAAGAACGAGTTTTGGACAACTACCTTTCATTCTTGCCAAACTCTTTGCAGACCCCCGTGCACGCTTTAGAACAAGATTTTGGATGTTTTCTTTCCTGGCAGAGTTTCTCCTTGCAAGATATGGTGGAAAAGCTTTTTGCTGAGTGTAGAGCGGCAAGACACGCAGAAGACGCAGATACGCAGCTCTCCGAAGCTAAGTGCCGGTCCCGGGCTTCTTTCGGCACAAACCGCTCTCAGGAGCTCCCTGCGCTCGCCACAATGCTCTGTGTGCGAAGAAGCCGCTTCTTCGCCTCCGGGAGAATCGGCGAGCGGCAGCTTCCCAAAGGCGAAGATGCAAGCTGCGGCACACAGGCACAGTGTGGGCAGCCTTCAGACTTAGAGAAAACAGTACTTTACCACTCTCCTGCCTTTTCCATGGTTATTCTATTGGAAAAGAACGAGTTTTGGACAACTACCTTTCATTCTTGCCAAACTCTTTGCAGACCCCCGTGCAAGCTTTAGAACAAGATTTTGGATGTTTTCTTTCCTGGCAGAGTTTCTCCTTGCAAGATATGGTGGAAAAGCTTTTGGCTGAGTGTAGAGCGGCAAGACACGCAGAAGACGCAGATACGCAGCTCTCCGAAGCTAAGTGCCGGTCCCGGGTTCCTTTCGGCACAAACCGCTCTCAGGAGCTCCCTGCGCTCGCCACAATGCTCTGTGTGCGAAGAAGCCGCTTCTTCGCCTCCGGGAGAATCGGCGAGCGGCAGCTTCCCAAAGGCGAAGATGCAAGCTGCAGCACACAGGCACAGTGTGGGCAGCCTTCAGACTTAGAGAAAACAGTACTTTACCACTCTCCTGCCTTATCCATGGTTATTCTATTGGAAAAGAACGAGTTTTGGACAACTACCTTTCATTCTTGCCAAACTCTTTGCAGACCCCCGTGCAAGCTTTAGAACAAGATTTTGGATGTTTTCTTTCCTGGCAGAGTTTCTCCTTGCAAGATATGCTGGAAAAGCTTTTTGCTGAGTGTAGAGCGGCAAGACACGCAGAAGACGCAGATACGCAGCTCTCCGAAGCTAAGTGCCGGTCCCGGGCTTCTTTCGGCACAAACCGCTCTCAGCAGCGCCCTGCGCTCGCCACAATGCTCTGTGTGCGAAGAAGCCGCTTCTTCGCCTGCGGGAGAATCGGCGAGCGGCAGCTTCCCAAAGGCGAAGATGCAAGCTGCAGCACACAGGCACAGTGTGGGCAGCCTTCAGACTTAGAGAAAACAGTACTTTACCACTCTCCTGCCTTTTCCATGGTTATTCTATTGGAAAAGAACGAGTTTTGGACAACTACCTTTCATTCTTGCCAAACTCTTTGCAGACCCCCGTGCACGCTTTAGAACAAGATTTTGGATGTTTTCTTTCCTGGCAGAGTTTCTCCTTGCAAGATATGGTGGAAAAGCTTTTTGCTGAGTGTAGAGCGGCAAGACACGCAGAAGACGCAGATACGCAGCTCTCCGAAGCTAAGTGCCGGTCCCGGGCTTCTTTCGGCACAAACCGCTCTCAGGAGCTCCCTGCGCTCGCCACAATGCTCTGTGTGCGAAGAAGCCGCTTCTTCGCCTCCGGGAGAATCGGCGAGCGGCAGCTTCCCAAAGGCGAAGATGCAAGCTGCGGCACACAGGCACAGTGTGGGCAGCCTTCAGACTTAGAGAAAACAGTACTTTACCACTCTCCTGCCTTTTCCATGGTTATTCTATTGGAAAAGAACGAGTTTTGGACAACTACCTTTCATTCTTGCCAAACTCTTTGCAGACCCCCGTGCAAGCTTTAGAACAAGATTTTGGATGTTTTCTTTCCTGGCAGAGTTTCTCCTTGCAAGATATGGTGGAAAAGCTTTTTGCTGAGTGTAGAGCGGCAAGACACGCAGAAGACGCAGATACGCAGCTCTCCGAAGCTAAGTGCCGGTCCCGGGCTTCTTTCGGCACAAACCGCTCTCAGGAGCTCCCTGCGCTCGCCACAATGCTCTGTGTGCGAAGAAGCCGCTTCTTCGCCTGCGGGAGAATCGGCGAGCGGCAGCTTCCCAAAGGCGAAGATGCAAGCTGCAGCACACAGGCACAGTGTGGGCAGCCTTCAGACTTAGAGAAAACAGTACTTTACCACTCTCCTGCCTTTTCCATGGTTATTCTATTGGAAAAGAACGAGTTTTGGACAACTACCTTTCATTCTTGCCAAACTCTTTGCAGACCTCCGTGCAAGCTTTAGAACAAGATTTTGGATGTTTTCTTTCCTGGCAGAGTTTCTCCTTGCAAGATATGGTGGAAAAGCTTTTTGCTGAGTGTAGAGCGGCAAGACACGCAGAAGACGCAGATACGCAGCTCTCCGAAGCTAAGTGCCGGTCCCGGGCTTCTTTCGGCACAAAGCGCTCTCAGGAGCTCCCTGCGCTCGCCACAATGCTCTGTGTGCGAAGAAGCCGCTTCTTCGCCTCCGGGAGAATCGGCGAGCGGCAGCTTGCCAAAGGCGAAGATGCAAGCTGCAGCACACAGGCACAGTGTGGGCAGCCTTCAGACTTAGAGAAAACAGTACTTTACCACTCTCCTGCCTTTTCCATGGTTATTCTATTGGAAAAGAACGAGTTTTGGACAACTACCTTTCATTCTTGCCAAACTCTTTGCAGACCCCCGTGCAAGCTTTAGAACAAGATTTTGGATGTTTTCTTTCCTGGCAGAGTTTCTCCTTGCAAGATATGGTGGAAAAGCTTTTGGCTGAGTGTAGAGCGGCAAGACACGCAGAAGACGCAGATACGCAGCTCTCCGAAGCTAAGTGCCGGTCCCGGGCTACTTTCGGCACAAACCGCTCTCAGGAGCTCCCTGCGCTCGCCACAATGCTCTGTGTGCGAAGAAGCCGCTTCTTCGCCTCCGGGAGAATCGGCGAGCGGCAGCTTCCCAAAGGCGAAGATGCAAGCTGCAGCACACAGGCACAGTGTGGGCAGCCTTCAGACTTAGAGAAAACAGTACTTTACCACTCTCCTGCCTTTTCCATGGTTATTCTATTGGAAAAGAACGAGTTTTGGACAACTACCTTTCATTCTTGCCAAACTCTTTGCAGACCCCCGTGCAAGCTTTAGAACAAGATTTTGGATGTTTTCTTTCCTGGCAGAGTTTCTCCTTGCAAGATATGGTGGAAAAGCTTTTTGCTGAGTGTAGAGCGGCAAGACACGCAGAAGACGCAGATACGCAGCTCTCCGAAGCTAAGTGCCGGTCCCGGGCTTCTTTCGGCACAAACCGCTCTCAGGAGCTCCCTGCGCTCGCCACAATGCTCTGTGTGCGAAGAAGCCGCTTCTTCGCCTCCGGGAGAATCGGCGAGCGGCAGCTTCCCAAAGGCGAAGATGCAAGCTGCAGCACACAGGCACAGTGTGGGCAGCCTTCAGACTTAGAGAAAACAGTACTTTACCACTCTCCTGCCTTTTCCATGGTTATTCTATTGGAAAAGAACGAGTTTTGGACAACTACCTTTCATTCTTGCCAAACTCTTTGCACACCCCCGTGCAAGCTTTAGAACAAGATTTTGGATGTTTTCTTTCCTGGCAGAGTTTCTCCTTGCAAGATATGCTGGAAAAGCTTTTTGCTGAGTGTAGAGCGGCAAGACACGCAGAAGACGCAGATACGCAGCTCTCCGAAGCTAAGTGCCGGTCCCGGGCTTCTTTCGGCACAAACCGCTCTCAGGAGCTCCCTGCGCTCGCCACAATGCTCTGTGTGCGAAGAAGCCGCTTCTTCGCCTCCGGGAGAATCGGCGAGCGGCAGCTTCCCAAAGGCGAAGATGCAAGCTGCAGCACACAGGCACAGTGTGGGCAGCCTTCAGACTTAGAGAAAACAGTACTTTACCACTCTCCTGCCTTATCCATGGTTATTCTATTGGAAAAGAACGAGTTTTGGACAACTACCTTACATTCTTGCCAAACTCTTTGCAGACCCCCGTGCAAGCTTTAGAACAAGATTTTGGATGTTTTCTTTCCTGGCAGAGTTTCTCCTTGCAAGATATGGTGGAAAAGCTTTTTGCTGAGTGTAGAGCGGCAAGACACGCAGAAGACGCAGATACGCAGCTCTCCGAAGCTAAGTGCCGGTCCCGGGCTTCTTTCGGCACAAACCGCTCTCAGGAGCTCCCTGCGCTCGCCACAATGCTCTGTGTGCGAAGAAGCCGCTTCTTCGCCTCCGGGAGAATCGGCGAGCGGCAGCTTCCCAAAGGCGAAGATGCAAGCTGCAGCACACAGGCACAGTGTGGGCAGCCTTCAGACTTAGAGAAAACAGTACTTTACCACTCTCCTGCCTTTTCCATGGTTATTCTATTGGAAAAGAACGAGTTTTGGACAACTACCTTTCATTCTTGCCAAACTCTTTGCAGACCCCCGTGCAAGCTTTAGAACAAGATTTTGGATGTTTTCTTTCCTGGCAGAGTTTCTCCTTGCAAGATATGCTGGAAAAGCTTTTTGCTGAGTGTAGAGCGGCAAGACACGCAGAAGACGCAGATACGCAGCTCTCCGAAGCTAAGTGCCGGTCCCGGGCTTCTTTCGGCACAAACCGCTCTCAGGAGCTCCCTGCGCTCGCCACAATGCTCTGTGTGCGAAGAAGCCGCTTCTTCGCCTCCGGGAGAATCGGCGAGCGGCAGCTTGCCAAAGGCGAAGATGCAAGCTGCAGCACACAGGCACAGTGTGGGCAGCCTTCAGACTTAGAGAAAACAGAACTTTACCACTCTCCTGCCTTTTCCATGGTTATTCTATTGGAAAAGAACGAGTTTTGGACAACTACCTTTCATTCTTGCCAAACTCTTTGCAGACCCCCGTGCAAGCTTTAGAACAAGATTTTGGATGTTTTCTTTCCTGGCAGAGTTTCTCCTTGCAAGATATGGTGGAAAAGCTTTTGGCTGAGTGTAGAGCGGCAAGACACGCAGAAGACGCAGATACGCAGCTCTCCGAAGCTAAGTGCCGGTCCCGGGCTTCTTTCGGCACAAACCGCTCTCAGGAGCTCCCTGCGCTCGCCACAATGCTCTGTGTGCGAAGAAGCCGCTTCTTCGCCTCCGGGAGAATCGGCGAGCGGCAGCTTGCCAAAGGCGAAGATGCAAGCTGCAGCACACAGGCACAGTGTGGGCAGCCTTCAGACTTAGAGAAAACAGAACTTTACCACTCTCCTGCCTTTTCCATGGTTATTCTATTGGAAAAGAACGAGTTTTGGACAACTACCTTTCATTCTTGCCAAACTCTTTGCAGACCCCCGTGCAAGCTTTAGAACAAGATTTTGGATGTTTTCTTTCCTGGCAGAGTTTCTCCTTGCAAGATATGGTGGAAAAGCTTTTGGCTGAGTGTAGAGCGGCAAGACACGCAGAAGACGCAGATACGCAGCTCTCCGAAGCTAAGTGCCGGTCCCGGGCTTCTTTCGGCACAAACCGCTCTCAGGAGCTCCCTGCGCTCGCCACAATGCTCTGTGTGCGAAGAAGCCGCTTCTTCGCCTCCGGGAGAATCGGCGAGCGGCAGCTTCCCAAAGGCGAAGATGCAAGCTGCAGCACACAGGCACAGTGTGGGCAGCCTTCAGACTTAGAGAAAACAGTACTTTACCACTCTCCTGCCTTATCCATGGTTATTCTATTGGAAAAGAACGAGTTTTGGACAACTACCTTTCATTCTTGCCAAACTCTTTGCAGACCCCCGTGCAAGCTTTAGAACAAGATTTTGGATGTTTTCTTTCCTGGCAGAGTTTCTCCTTGCAAGATATGGTGGAAAAGCTTTTTGCTGAGTGTAGAGCGGCAAGACACGCAGAAGACGCAGATACGCAGCTCTCCAAAGCTAAGTGCCGGTCCCGGGCTTCTTTCGGCACAAACCGCTCTCAGCAGCTCCCTGCGCTCGCCACAATGCTCTGTGTGCGAAGAAGCCGCTTCTTCGCCTCCGGGAGAATCGGCGAGCGGCAGCTTCCCAAAGGCGAAGATGCAAGCTGCAGCACACAGGCACAGTGTGGGCAGCCTTCAGACTTAGAGAAAACAGTACTTTACCACTCTCCTGCCTTATCCATGGTTATTCTATTGGAAAAGAACGAGTTTTGGACAACTACCTTACATTCTTGCCAAACTCTTTGCAGACACCCGTGCAAGCTTTAGAACAAGATTTTGGATGTTTTCTTTCCTGGCAGAGTTTCTCCTTGCAAGATATGGTGGAAAAGCTTTTTGCTGAGTGTAGAGCGGCAAGACACGCAGAAGACGCAGATACGCAGCTCTCCGAAGCTAAGTGCCGGTCCCGGGCTTCTTTCGGCACAAACCGCTCTCAGGAGCTCCCTGCGCTCGCCACAATGCTCTGTGTGCGAAGAAGCCGCTTCTTCGCCTCCGGGAGAATCGGCGAGCGGCAGCTTCCCAAAGGCGAAGATGCAAGCTGCAGCACACAGGCACAGTGTGGGCAGCCTTCAGACTTAGAGAAAACAGTACTTTACCACTCTCCTGCCTTTTCCATGGTTATTCTATTGGAAAAGAACGAGTTTTGGACAACTACCTTTCATTCTTGCCAAACTCTTTGCAGACCCCCGTGCAAGCTTTAGAACAAGATTTTGGATGTTTTCTTTCCTGGCAGAGTTTCTCCTTGCAAGATATGGTGGAAAAGCTTTTGGCTGAGTGTAGAGCGGCAAGACACGCAGAAGACGCAGATACGCAGCTCTCCGAAGCTAAGTGCCGGTCCCAGGCTTCTTTCGGCACAAACCGCTCTCAGGAGCTCCCTGCGCTCGCCACAATGCTCTGTGTGCGAAGAAGCCGCTTCTTCGCCTCCGGGAGAATCGGCGAGCGGCAGCTTCCCAAAGGCGAAGATGCAAGCTGCAGCACACAGGCACAGTGTGGGCAGCCTTCAGACTTAGAGAAAACAGTACTTTACCACTCTCCTGCCTTTTCCATGGTTATTCTATTGGAAAAGAACGAGTTTTGGACAACTACCTTTCATTCTTGCCAAACTCTTTGCAGACCCCCGTGCAAGCTTTAGAACAAGATTTTGGATGTTTTCTTTCCTGGCAGAGTTTCTCCTTGCAAGATATGGTGGAAAAGCTTTTTGCTGAGTGTAGAGCGGCAAGACACGCAGAAGACGCAGATACGCAGCTCTCCGAAGCTAAGTGCCGGTCCCGGGCTTCTTTCGGCACAAACCGCTCTCAGGAGCTCCCTGCGCTCGCCACAATGCTCTGTGTGCGAAGAAGCCGCTTCTTCGCCTCCGGGAGAATCGGCGAGCGGCAGCTTCCCAAAGGCGAAGATGCAAGCTGCAGCACACAGGCACAGTGTGGGCAGCCTTCAGACTTAGAGAAAACAGTACTTTACCACTCTCCTGCCTTTTCCATGGTTATTCTATTGGAAAAGAACGAGTTTTGGACAACTACCTTTCATTCTTGCCAAACTCTTTGCAGACCCCCGTGCAAGCTTTAGAACAAGATTTTGGATGTTTTCTTCCCTGGCAGAGTTTCTCCTTGCAAGATATGCTGGAAAAGCTTTTTGCTGAGTGTAGAGCGGCAAGACACGCAGAAGACGCAGATACGCAGCTCTCCAAAGCTAAGTGCCGGTCCCGGGCTTCTTTCGGCACGAACCGCTCTCAGGAGCTCCCTGCGCTCGCCACAATGCTCTGTGTGCGAAGAAGCCGCTTCTTCGCCTCCGGGAGAATCGGCGAGCGGCAGCTTCCCAAAGGCGAAGATGCAAGCTGCAGCACACAGGCACAGTGTGGGCAGCCTTCAGACTTAGAGAAAACAGTACTTTACCACTCTCCTGCCTTTTCCATGGTTATTCTATTGGAAAAGAACGAGTTTTGGACAACTACCTTTCATTCTTGCCAAACTCTTTGCAGACCCCCGTGCAAGCTTTAGAACAAGATTTTGGATGTTTTCTTTCCTGGCAGAGTTTCTCCTTGCAAGATATGGTGGAAAAGCTTTTGGCTGAGTGTAGAGCGGCAAGACACGCAGAAGACGCAGATACGCAGCTCTCCGAAGCTAAGTGCCGGTCCCGGGCTTCTTTCGGCACAAACCGCTCTCAGGAGCTCCCTGCGCTCGCCACAATGCTCTGTGTGCGAAGAAGCCGCTTCTTCGCCTGCGGGAGAATCGGCGAGCGGCAGCTTCCCAAAGGCGAAGATGCAAGCTGCAGCACACAGGCACAGTGTGGGCAGCCTTCAGACTTAGAGAAAACAGTACTTTACCACTCTCCTGCCTTTTCCATGGTTATTCTATTGGAAAAGAACGAGTTTTGGACAACTACCTTTCATTCTTGCCAAACTCTTTGCAGACCCCCGTGCAAGCTTTAGAACAAGATTTTGGATGTTTTCTTCCCTGGCAGAGTTTCTCCTTGCAAGATATGGTGGAAAAGCTTTTTGCTGAGTGTAGAGCGGCAAGACACGCAGAAGACGCAGATACGCAGCTCTCCGAAGCTAAGTGCCGGTCCCGGGCTTCTTTCGGCACAAACCGCTCTCAGGAGCTCCCTGCGCTCGCCACAATGCTCTGTGTGCGAAGAAGCCGCTTCTTCGCCTCCGGGAGAATCGGCGAGCGGCAGCTTCCCAAAGGCGAAGATGCAAGCTGCAGCACACAGGCACAGTGTGGGCAGCCTTCAGACTTAGAGAAAACAGTACTTTACCACTCTCCTGCCTTTTCCATGGTTATTCTATTGGAAAAGAACGAGTTTTGGACAACTACCTTTCATTCTTGCCAAACTCTTTGCAGACCCCCGTGCAAGCTTTAGAACAAGATTTTGGATGTTTTCTTTCCTGGCAGAGTTTCTCCTTGCAAGATATGCTGGAAAAGCTTTTTGCTGAGTGTAGAGCGGCAAGACACGCAGAAGACGCAGATACGCAGCTCTCCGAAGCTAAGTGCCGGTCCCGGGCTTCTTTCGGCACAAACCGCTCTCAGGAGCTCCCTGCGCTCGCCACAATGCTCTGTGTGCGAAGAAGCCGCTTCTTCGCCTCCGGGAGAATCGGCGAGCGGCAGCTTCCCAAAGGCGAAGATGCAAGCTGCAGCACACAGGCACAGTGTGGGCAGCCTTCAGACTTAGAGAAAACAGTACTTTACCACTCTCCTGCCTTATCCATGGTTATTCTATTGGAAAAGAACGAGTTTTGGACAACTACCTTTCATTCTTGCCAAACTCTTTGCAGACCCCCGTGCAAGCTTTAGAACAAGATTTTGGATGTTTTCTTTCCTGGCAGAGTTTCTCCTTGCAAGATATGGTGGAAAAGCTTTTGGCTGAGTGTAGAGCGGCAAGACACGCAGAAGACGCAGATACGCAGCTCTCCGAAGCTAAGTGCCGGTCCCAGGCTTCTTTCGGCACAAACCGCTCTCAGGAGCTCCCTGCGCTCGCCACAATGCTCTGTGTGCGAAGAAGCCGCTTCTTCGCCTCCGGGAGAATCGGCGAGCGGCAGCTTCCCAAAGGCGAAGATGCAAGCTGCAGCACACAGGCACAGTGTGGGCAGCCTTCAGACTTAGAGAAAACAGTACTTTACCACTCTCCTGCCTTTTCCATGGTTATTCTATTGGAAAAGAACGAGTTTTGGACAACTACCTTTCATTCTTGCCAAACTCTTTGCAGACCCCCGTGCAAGCTTTAGAACAAGATTTTGGATGTTTTCTTTCCTGGCAGAGTTTCTCCTTGCAAGATATGGTGGAAAAGCTTTTTGCTGAGTGTAGAGCGGCAAGACACGCAGAAGACGCAGATACGCAGCTCTCCGAAGCTAAGTGCCGGTCCCGGGCTTCTTTCGGCACAAACCGCTCTCAGGAGCTCCCTGCGCTCGCCACAATGCTCTGTGTGCGAAGAAGCCGCTTCTTCGCCTCCGGGAGAATCGGCGAGCGGCAGCTTCCCAAAGGCGAAGATGCAAGCTGCAGCACACAGGCACAGTGTGGGCAGCCTTCAGACTTAGAGAAAACAGTACTTTACCACTCTCCTGCCTTTTCCATGGTTATTCTATTGGAAAAGAACGAGTTTTGGACAACTACCTTTCATTCTTGCCAAACTCTTTGCACACCCCCGTGCAAGCTTTAGAACAAGATTTTGGATGTTTTCTTTCCTGGCAGAGTTTCTCCTTGCAAGATATGCTGGAAAAGCTTTTTGCTGAGTGTAGAGCGGCAAGACACGCAGAAGACGCAGATACGCAGCTCTCCGAAGCTAAGTGCCGGTCCCGGGCTTCTTTCGGCACAAACCGCTCTCAGGAGCTCCCTGCGCTCGCCACAATGCTCTGTGTGCGAAGAAGCCGCTTCTTCGCCTCCGGGAGAATCGGCGAGCGGCAGCTTCCCAAAGGCGAAGATGCAAGCTGCGGCACACAGGCACAGTGTGGGCAGCCTTCAGACTTAGAGAAAACAGTACTTTACCACTCTCCTGCCTTTTCCATGGTTATTCTATTGGAAAAGAACGAGTTTTGGACAACTACCTTTCATTCTTGCCAAACTCTTTGCAGACCCCCGTGCAAGCTTTAGAACAAGATTTTGGATGTTTTCTTTCCTGGCAGAGTTTCTCCTTGCAAGATATGCTGGAAAAGCTTTTTGCTGAGTGTAGAGCGGCAAGACACGCAGAAGACGCAGATACGCAGCTCTCCGAAGCTAAGTGCCGGTCCCGGGCTTCTTTCGGCACAAACCGCTCTCAGGAGCTCCCTGCGCTCGCCACAATGCTCTGTGTGCGAAGAAGCCGCTTCTTCGCCTCCGGGAGAATCGGCGAGCGGCAGCTTCCCAAAGGCGAAGATGCAAGCTGCAGCACACAGGCACAGTGTGGGCAGCCTTCAGACTTAGAGAAAACAGAACTTTACCACTCTCCTGCCTTTTCCATGGTTATTCTATTGGAAAAGAACGAGTTTTGGACAACTACCTTTCATTCTTGCCAAACTCTTTGCAGACCCCCGTGCAAGCTTTAGAACAAGATTTTGGATGTTTTCTTTCCTGGCAGAGTTTCTCCTTGCAAGATATGGTGGAAAAGCTTTTGGCTGAGTGTAGAGCGGCAAGACACGCAGAAGACGCAGATACGCAGCTCTCCGAAGCTAAGTGCCGGTCCCGGGCTTCTTTCGGCACAAACCGCTCTCAGGAGCTCCCTGCGCTCGCCACAATGCTCTGTGTGCGAAGAAGCCGCTTCTTCGCCTCCGGGAGAATCGGCGAGCGGCAGCTTGCCAAAGGCGAAGATGCAAGCTGCAGCACACAGGCACAGTGTGGGCAGCCTTCAGACTTAGAGAAAACAGAACTTTACCACTCTCCTGCCTTTTCCATGGTTATTCTATTGGAAAAGAACGAGTTTTGGACAACTACCTTTCATTCTTGCCAAACTCTTTGCAGACCCCCGTGCAAGCTTTAGAACAAGATTTTGGATGTTTTCTTTCCTGGCAGAGTTTCTCCTTGCAAGATATGGTGGAAAAGCTTTTGGCTGAGTGTAGAGCGGCAAGACACGCAGAAGACGCAGATACGCAGCTCTCCGAAGCTAAGTGCCGGTCCCGGGCTTCTTTCGGCACAAACCGCTCTCAGGAGCTCCCTGCGCTCGCCACAATGCTCTGTGTGCGAAGAAGCCGCTTCTTCGCCTCCGGGAGAATCGGCGAGCGGCAGCTTCCCAAAGGCGAAGATGCAAGCTGCAGCACACAGGCACAGTGTGGGCAGCCTTCAGACTTAGAGAAAACAGTACTTTACCACTCTCCTGCCTTATCCATGGTTATTCTATTGGAAAAGAACGAGTTTTGGACAACTACCTTTCATTCTTGCCAAACTCTTTGCAGACCCCCGTGCAAGCTTTAGAACAAGATTTTGGATGTTTTCTTTCCTGGCAGAGTTTCTCCTTGCAAGATATGGTGGAAAAGCTTTTTGCTGAGTGTAGAGCGGCAAGACACGCAGAAGACGCAGATACGCAGCTCTCCAAAGCTAAGTGCCGGTCCCGGGCTTCTTTCGGCACAAACCGCTCTCAGCAGCTCCCTGCGCTCGCCACAATGCTCTGTGTGCGAAGAAGCCGCTTCTTCGCCTCCGGGAGAATCGGCGAGCGGCAGCTTCCCAAAGGCGAAGATGCAAGCTGCAGCACACAGGCACAGTGTGGGCAGCCTTCAGACTTAGAGAAAACAGTACTTTACCACTCTCCTGCCTTATCCATGGTTATTCTATTGGAAAAGAACGAGTTTTGGACAACTACCTTACATTCTTGCCAAACTCTTTGCAGACACCCGTGCAAGCTTTAGAACAAGATTTTGGATGTTTTCTTTCCTGGCAGAGTTTCTCCTTGCAAGATATGGTGGAAAAGCTTTTTGCTGAGTGTAGAGCGGCAAGACACGCAGAAGACGCAGATACGCAGCTCTCCGAAGCTAAGTGCCGGTCCCGGGCTTCTTTCGGCACAAACCGCTCTCAGGAGCTCCCTGCGCTCGCCACAATGCTCTGTGTGCGAAGAAGCCGCTTCTTCGCCTCCGGGAGAATCGGCGAGCGGCAGCTTCCCAAAGGCGAAGATGCAAGCTGCAGCACACAGGCACAGTGTGGGCAGCCTTCAGACTTAGAGAAAACAGTACTTTACCACTCTCCTGCCTTTTCCATGGTTATTCTATTGGAAAAGAACGAGTTTTGGACAACTACCTTTCATTCTTGCCAAACTCTTTGCAGACCCCCGTGCAAGCTTTAGAACAAGATTTTGGATGTTTTCTTTCCTGGCAGAGTTTCTCCTTGCAAGATATGGTGGAAAAGCTTTTGGCTGAGTGTAGAGCGGCAAGACACGCAGAAGACGCAGATACGCAGCTCTCCGAAGCTAAGTGCCGGTCCCAGGCTTCTTTCGGCACAAACCGCTCTCAGGAGCTCCCTGCGCTCGCCACAATGCTCTGTGTGCGAAGAAGCCGCTTCTTCGCCTCCGGGAGAATCGGCGAGCGGCAGCTTCCCAAAGGCGAAGATGCAAGCTGCAGCACACAGGCACAGTGTGGGCAGCCTTCAGACTTAGAGAAAACAGTACTTTACCACTCTCCTGCCTTTTCCATGGTTATTCTATTGGAAAAGAACGAGTTTTGGACAACTACCTTTCATTCTTGCCAAACTCTTTGCAGACCCCCGTGCAAGCTTTAGAACAAGATTTTGGATGTTTTCTTTCCTGGCAGAGTTTCTCCTTGCAAGATATGGTGGAAAAGCTTTTTGCTGAGTGTAGAGCGGCAAGACACGCAGAAGACGCAGATACGCAGCTCTCCGAAGCTAAGTGCCGGTCCCGGGCTTCTTTCGGCACAAACCGCTCTCAGGAGCTCCCTGCGCTCGCCACAATGCTCTGTGTGCGAAGAAGCCGCTTCTTCGCCTCCGGGAGAATCGGCGAGCGGCAGCTTCCCAAAGGCGAAGATGCAAGCTGCAGCACACAGGCACAGTGTGGGCAGCCTTCAGACTTAGAGAAAACAGTACTTTACCACTCTCCTGCCTTTTCCATGGTTATTCTATTGGAAAAGAATGAGTTTTGGACAACTACCTTTCATTCTTGCCAAACTCTTTGCAGACCCCCGTGCAAGCTTTAGAACAAGATTTTGGATGTTTTCTTCCCTGGCAGAGTTTCTCCTTGCAAGATATGCTGGAAAAGCTTTTTGCTGAGTGTAGAGCGGCAAGACACGCAGAAGACGCAGATACGCAGCTCTCCAAAGCTAAGTGCCGGTCCCGGGCTTCTTTCGGCACAAACCGCTCTCAGCAGCTCCCTGCGCTCGCCACAATGCTCTGTGTGCGAAGAAGCCGCTTCTTCGCCTCCGGGAGAATCGGCGAGCGGCAGCTTCCCAAAGGCGAAGATGCAAGCTGCAGCACACAGGCACAGTGTGGGCAGCCTTCAGACTTAGAGAAAACAGTACTTTACCACTCTCCTGCCTTTTCCATGGTTATTCTATTGGAAAAGAACGAGTTTTGGACAACTACCTTTCATTCTTGCCAAACTCTTTGCAGACCCCCGTGCAAGCTTTAGAACAAGATTTTGGATGTTTTCTTTCCTGGCAGAGTTTCTCCTTGCAAGATATGCTGGAAAAGCTTTTTGCTGAGTGTAGAGCGGCAAGACACGCAGAAGACGCAGATACGCAGCTCTCCGAAGCTAAGTGCCGGTCCCGGGCTTCTTTCGGCACAAACCGCTCTCAGGAGCTCCCTGCGCTCGCCACAATGCTCTGTGTGCGAAGAAGCCGCTTCTTCGCCTCCGGGAGAATCGGCGAGCGGCAGCTTCCCAAAGGCGAAGATGCAAGCTGCAGCACACAGGCACAGTGTGGGCAGCCTTCAGACTTAGAGAAAACAGAACTTTACCACTCTCCTGCCTTTTCCATGGTTATTCTATTGGAAAAGAACGAGTTTTGGACAACTACCTTTCATTCTTGCCAAACTCTTTGCAGACCCCCGTGCAAGCTTTAGAACAAGATTTTGGATGTTTTCTTTCCTGGCAGAGTTTCTCCTTGCAAGATATGGTGGAAAAGCTTTTGGCTGAGTGTAGAGCGGCAAGACACGCAGAAGACGCAGATACGCAGCTCTCCGAAGCTAAGTGCCGGTCCCGGGCTTCTTTCGGC